>NW_026869218.1:0-128437 GCF_020745735.1 Hemiscyllium ocellatum | reverse complement strand
TATTCAACATGTTATGAGTCTTTCGAATTCTAAATACAACATCTTTTTCCTTCCCGAAATAAATAGATGTATTACTGTTGGTGAAAGACTGATCGCTGACTGCAGAAAATGAAGCTGATCAGCTCTTGGTGTCTGTGCTATGGCCACAACATTTCCCGACAAATCTGCAGTGTCTGCTGCCTCAACTCGTCATTCCCACTAAAACTGGGAGTGAAAGAGCAAGCGCAACAGAAGAGAAGAAAAGAAGTTTTTGTGGGACAATGGAAAGAGGTTCCAGTTTGTATTAACAGTCAGCAAGAAACAACATTCATTGGTGGAGAAAAAAGGAGGGAATAACTCTAGAAGCATCAAATCACAAAAGGCTGAGCTCAAATCAGAAAGCTGCGGGATCAGCAATATGACATTTGAAGAAGATGAAACAATGAGCCTTTGAAAGATTGGACATCCACAACTGGCATTTGAATCCCAAGTTCTCTTGTTTACTAGAGAATCACTTTAACGAACCGAGTCACAGTGCCTCCACTAGAAGTGCGTTTACACATCCACACTTGTAGTTCTTTAACCACTTCATCACAAAAGTTTGGAAATGTTTTTCTTTTTTGTTGAGAATTGCAATCAATGCCCGCTTTTGAACAGACATTTCACAGTTTAACATTCTCCATTGAAAATGTACAGGAAAAGTTAATGTGCACTTACATTGGTTTCAAACTGTACTGTTCACCTGTTTAAACTGATAGAATAAGGAGAATGTGTCCATCCTTTCTTGGCCCATTGACGGCGTTCACACACCCAGAGGGATCCTCACGCCAAGAGGAAGAGGGTTATTGTGGTGAATTGACCTGGAGTGAGTGTGAGCCAAAATCAACATTGGGCAGTGTAGGCAGACCCATTGGCATCAACACTGAGCCTAACACACCACCAGCTCCACGATAACTTCCTGCCTCATGCGTTCCAGTCATCATTGCCATGCACTTTTATTTGACTTCCTCACTCCGCTTCTTTACTTGTTCACGACCGATTGCAGGTGTCTGCTTAGAACCTGACATTTTTAGAAACATGTCTCTATCAATGAGATATGATTCACTGATCATCCGAAGATACCCCGGAGAAGGAGGGAATGAGTTAGTTTCTTGAACCTTTCAACTCATGAGCACGACGAATCGTCATGCTGCTGCTAACGATGGATTGCTCGGATTTAGACCCGACAACACTGAAAAAACAGCAAGATGATTGGCGCGGGATTTGCCGTGGTAGTTTCTCCGTGTATCTACTACCATATTCCTTCTAATTGGATGCAAACAATCCATACCTGCTGTAGAAGTGAAATGGAAAGGAATTACAATTAATTACTGTCTGAAACTTTGTTAAGCTGCTCTCATACCTTGGCCTGAACGTGCGCCGGAGTGTACAGCAGCAATTATCATCCTGATAAGGAATGCAGTTTCCGTGCCCTCACCCTTTCTGTAACAATAGTACCGCGTTTGCTTTCAGTGCGAAGGCAACCCGGTTTGAAAACAAAGTAACATTTATTTGCTGGTGTCACAGTGCACCACGGATTGTTGATGTCGCCTCTCTGTCAAATGAATCCCAAGATAGCCTCTGAAAGGCCTCATTTTGATTTTGTCTGCTGTTTTTCAACGCGAATGAACCAACATCAGAAATCCTGTATCATGCTTTGGTGCAGTTCGCATGTTAGCGACTCAGTCATTTCGCAACAGGAACGAATGGATTTGCAGTCAAACCTTCACACGTGCTCTGAAATCGAAGCCATGTTGGAACTGGAACTGAGAAAGTGATAGACACGAAATGACGTTGTATCATTTGCCTCATAGAAGAGCAGGAAAATGTAAACCTGGTCAGGGGAGGAGGTGGGGACAGCAAAGTGAGACAAGTGGAGGTCTCGTGAAACCTCTTCTTTCTGATTCAGTCAGCAACAAGAGACATGAAGGTGCCTCAGGCTGGATAGCTTTCCCATCTCGAACACCGAACAATCACGTCGAGTATGGACCTCTTTGACACCTCATTGTTTTGTTCTGCTAATTCTATTTGGAGTTTCTTACCTCGGTTCTAGAAGCGCTTTTGTTTCACCTCCTCGTTTATTCTCCGTCCTTCATTCTCAGTTTGTTGGGAAGAACGAGGTGAGGCAGGAATCAGTGCGGATATCACACGCTGATCATTCTCTGCTGTAACTGTTCATTAATTTTACACCAAAAGCAAAATATTATGAATTGTATTTGGAACTTAAAAGGAAACATGTCGAAGGCCTCAGGCCTAATTGACAGATATATTATCTAGAGAATGTGAGCCCAGTTCTCCACACTCCAGTCAGCGGGAGGAGAAATTGCCTCATCAGCTGCACTTTCACACTGTCTTCTGCAGTCAGAGTTTCAAAGACCAGAAATGGGAAATGAGGGATTTGGACAGAGACTGTGAAAGAAGGTGACAATGAACAGACATAGAAAGACAAATGGAAACTCACATTGTGGAAGACACTGAAAGGGTCAATTGTCCACTTGACATGGCTGCTAAGTGACAGAAAGGAAAAGAAAAAGGTAACCATTAAAGCACAACTTGTCACCAGCTCATGGAAACGGAAGCAGCATTACCGCCAAATAAAACCTTTTAAATTTGTAAAACTGACGGTTGGCAACTAATGAGAAGTTTTGATAAATATGATGATCCCACACATAATACTGAAAATTTGCCTGCATTACAATGTTGAAATACCGAACGAACCTGCTTCTGTCGATCTGAAACACTAACTCTACTTTGCTCCATGGATACTGCCAGGCGCTGAGTTTCTCCAGCATTCCATGTTTTTGTGTCACATTTCCAGCATCCGCAGCTCTTTGTCTTATGTTAACCTGAATCGTGTGTTTGACAAAACATGACCACTTCTCAGCCACATCCATCATTTCCTGCTTTAGGAATGCTGCCACTACGACAAACGAGCATAGGAAAACTCCCACTCCGTGACTGGAAATCGAACTCGAGCCGGAGCGCTGGGAGCACTGAATCAGAAACAGTAGAGCACCGCAGAAAACAACAGACCCTGTCGTCTCTTTCATCAATTACACTGCTGTTGTAAGGTTTGTAGCTCAGGTTGAGGTTTCGGGTGTAGGTTTGCTCGCTGAGCTGTAGGTTTGAGATCCAGACGTTTCATTACCTGGCTAGGTAACATCATCAGTGGGACCTCTCAGTGAAGCGAAGCTGTTGTCTCCTTGCTTTCTATTTATATATTTGTCCTGGATGGGGTTCGTGAGATTTGTGGTGATGTCATTTCCTTTTCGTTTTCTGAGAGGTTGATAGATGATATCTAGATATATGTATTTGTTTATGGCGTTGTGGATGGAGTGCCAGGAGGAAGAAACCGACAGCAACCGACGGCACAGTCGAAAGAAAGGACAACGGAGAACTACAAACCTGCGTATACAGAAAACCGACAAACACTGACCAAATACTTAACTACACCAGCAACCATCCCAACACACACAAACGAAGGTTGTCAGAACACTATTCCAACGAGCCACCATACACTGCAGCACAGACGAACTTCAGAAACAGAGGTGAACCACCTATACAACGTATTCATGAAGAACGGACACTCAAAAAGTACAGTCCGCAGATTCCTCGAGAACAAACCACGACAAGCAGACCAAACACAGCCAAAAACACTAACAACCTTACGATACATCAAAGAAGTTTCAGAAATGACAGCCAGACTGATAAGACCCCTCGGAATCCTAGTAGCAAACAAACAAACACTCTCAAATAAAAACTAGCAAACTTAAAAGACCCAGTACAACTCATGGACAAAACCAACGTCATCTACAAAATTCCATGCAAGGACTGCCACAAAGACAACGTAGGACAAACAGGAACAAGGTTAGCCACCAGGATACACGAACACCAGCTATCCACAAAAAGACAAGACCCTCTCTCCATCGTAGCCCTACACACGGATGAAAAAAAACATTTCGACTGGAACAACACATCTATCCTGGGACAGGCTAAGCAAAGATATGCCAGAGAATTCCTAGAGGCTTGGTACTCCAAACACAACGCCATAAACAAACATGTAGATCTAGATACCATCTGTCAACCACTCGGAAAACGAACAGGAAATGACATCACTAGAAACCCCAGGAACCCCATCCAGGACAAACCTATAAATAGAAAGCAGGAGACAACAGCTTCGCTTCACTGCGAGGTCGCCACTGATGATGTTACCTAAATTAGTCTCGAGGAAAATGGAGTGAGAAGATAAACAAAGCGAGAGAGAGGAAAGCGAGAGGGAGAGAGAAAGAAAGGGGGGAGAAGAATGAGAAAAAGTTAGAGAAGAGAAGGAGAGAGAGACAGAGAATCAGAAAGAAGGGAGATAGAGAGGGAGGAAAAGAGAGAGAAGTTCCTTGGATGAGCAAAGGGAGATAAGAAAGGAACAGAGAAGAGAGAGAAGAAGAGAGAAAATTTGAACTTGAGAAGTTGCGACTTTGTCAGCAAAGTCAAGTTAACAGGATGGAAATTAAAAGAGAAATTAGTGATATATGTAAATGTGTCACAACTCCGCAACATTTTGATGAGGATGATGTTGAAGCCTTCTTCATTTCAATCAAAAACATGGCTAGGCAGATGGAATGGTCCGAGGATTGATGGGTAATGCGAGTTCAGACTAAACTCGAAGTCAGAGCGAGTAAGGGATTTGGTATGATATTACTTGAGGTGTGAAAAGATTATGAATGAGTAAAACAGGCTCCTTTCAGTGCTTCTGAACCGGTACCAGATGTATATCGAGAGCGTTTCTGAAACACAGGTCAGACTTATGTTGAGTTAAAAAGAAATAAACACAATACTTTGATGGATGGATTCTTATTTGGATAAAGAGAGGATATTTCAGGCTATTAGAGAGATAATTCTGCTGGAGGAGTTCAAAAACACACTTTTAGAGATTGCAAGAATTCACGTGGAGGAAAAAAAGATTTCGGAAAGTCAGAAGGACAGCAGAATTAGTAGATGAGTACATGCTGGTGCATAAGACAAGCTTTTGAACAGATATTCGTCCTGTGAAGGATAGAAATTGGCAGAAGGGGAGATTCTGCATTACTAAACCAAGAACCTTCCTGCACTTGGAAGATATTAGAGCAGGAAAAAAAGAAGTCCAAGAGAGTCGAAAGGGGGTGAAAGGACTCAGCTGTTTCCATTCTGGCAAAGTTGAATACGGAAAGTATTTGAATACGGACAGTACTTGTCATTAATTAAAGGCGTTGTGGAAAATAGAAGTGTTTAAAGAAGCTAAACTGGTGGCACGAGAGTGACACGATCTAACCAGTTGCTGGTAGTAAGGGATGGGCGAATATGTACCCTTTCATATCTATTTCCCATGAGTGTTGTAATTTGTGGTATATATGAGCAGAAATTTAGCGTTCCCTTATGTAAGATCACGTTGGAGCCCCACTTTAAGCCGGGGAAATTTACGCTGGGCGTGATAGACAGAGTGTCAGTTCCACGAATTCAGCTTGTGCTTGGAAATGATTTGGCAAGATCCAATTTGGAAGTGACTCCCCTTATTGTGGAGAAGCCCAAGGAAGACGAAGAAACTGAGGAGTTAAAACAGAAATATCTTTCTATTTTCCCAGACTGTGTGTTGAACAGATCCCACTCTCAATAGGCACAGCACCAAGTGACAAGTAAAAAGAAAGATGAAGGAGTTGAGTTTAGGTCAGCTGATACACTACTTGATGTGATTCGTGCAGTGGGCCGAAGTACACAAGACTGTGTTGCAGCTCCAACATAGAGAGGAAGTGTTATGGGTAGCACATGAACTACCTATAGGGGGTCCCCGAGGGTTACGAAACACGCAAGCTAAATACTAAACATTTCTCTTGGCCTGGAATGCACACGGGATGTGGTTGCTTTTTCTGACAATGTCATACATGTCAAATGGCAGGTAAGTCTCAGGCGGCAATAAAAACACGCCTTTGTTGCCAATTACCACAGTTGGAGAATCTTTCAGGTGGATTATAATTGATTGCGTGCATCCCCTTCCGAGAACTAAATGTCAGAACCAGTGCTTGTTGACTACAATGGATGTGCTATCCATATTTCCAATGGCAATTCCTTCCCGGAGTATCAAGGCCACAATTCTGGTAGAGGAGTTAGTAGCTTTCTTCACACGCTATGACCTAACTAGTCAGACTAAGGGTCAAATTTTACTGTACAACTGTTTAAGGAGGTTTTTGATAGCTGAGATACAACACTTTAAATCTAGTGCATATCTTCCTGAATCCTTGGGAGCTTTAGAAAGATGGCTTAAGACCTTGAAGACCATGAAGAGAGCATACTGTCAAGATTACCCGAATGATTGGGAAAAAGATATCCCATTCGTATTGTTTGCCATTAAGAATGTTCCAAACGAATCCACTTAGTCAATTCCTTTTAAGTTCATATTCGCACATGAAGTGATTGCCCTTTGGAATTAATTAAAGAAACAAATGACAGGGTCAAAGTCGAAGATCACACAATTAAATCATGTAACGGAATTGAGGGAGAGACTAAATTTAGTCGGTGATTCAGCAAAACAGCACCCAAAGATGGCACAGCGTAGAATTACGCAGGTGGCAGATAAAAATCTGGGACTCAGAAGTTTTCCCACAGGGATAACTTGTCAGTACTGTTACCAATCATAGGTGATCCCTTTAAAGTTAGGTTTAGTGGTCCCTGTAAAAAGTTGAGTCAGTTGAACTATTTAGCAAAGATGTCAGATAGAAAATAAAACTGTATTGGGTATGTCATGTGAACATGTTGAAAACGTATTACACAACAAAGGAAGAACTGGAGGAAGAGTTGTTCGTTACTGCCCAGCAGAGTGAGGAATCGAATTCAGTTGCTTTGAATTTTGATGTACCTCAAAACAGATTCTAAAATGATGAAGTCCTTGAGGAGTGGGATGGATTAGAAAGCTGTCTGTCTCAGGAGCATAGAAAAGTGTTGAAAGATTTTTTGTTCCGACAGAGTCAGGGTACATGCAAGAATCACATGGGGAGGACGAAAGCAATTGAACACGAAGTAGATGTGGGGAATTCTGCTGCGATAAAGCAGTATCCCTCTCGACTTAATCGTCTCAAAGGCTGACAGGACTAGATGCAGGTGAACACCATGCTCGACGAGAACATCATTGAACCAAGCCAGAGCGCGTGGAGTTCGCTGATTGTCTTAGTTACCAAACCAGATGATTTGTGTTGAATTTCGTGTGGATTATGGAACGGCCAACGCCGTTACAAAATCGAACTCATATCCAATTTCTAGATTGGAGGACTGCATCCAGAAAGTCGGACAAGCCAGTTACATCACCAAGTCGGGCATAATGCGTGGCTACTGGAAGGTACCATTGTCAAAGTTGGTGAACAAATCTCTGCGCTTGTAACTCCATATAGGCTATATCAGTTTAAAGTGATGCACTTTTGAATGAAGAACAAGCCCGGCACACCAAAACACACTTGTACAAAGTTGTGGCCGGGTTGACAAATTGTGTAATCTATTTGGACGATGTAGTGATCCTTAGCAATTCAAGGAATGATCACAAGGGTCTGTTGGCAGAGCTCTTTGAACGACCACGAGAAGCGAAACTGATGACAAACATATAAAAACAGAATTCACGGAAGCAGAGGTGATGTTCTTGGGATGTAACATCGGTCATGGCAGGTTGAGCACCCTCCGGAACGTGAGGACGAAGGCTTCTGAGGAATTACCATGATCAACCTCGAAGAAAGAGTTTCTTTAATTCTTCAGACTCGCGGACTCTATCAGAAGTCTGTTCCAAACTGTACTAGTGTAGTGGCATCGTTAACCGATTTGCTGAAGAAAAACACAACTTTTCGGTGTTCAGCAACATGTCACGTGGCAATTGACCATTTGAAGTCGATATTAACCACCAAACCAGTATTACCTGCACCAAACATCTAAAAAAACTTTTAAAGTAGCCATCGATGGTCGTTAGAGTTGGAGGTGTACTCCAACGGGAAAAATGAGCATGGGAAAGAACTGCCAGTTGATAACTTTTCATAGAAAATCAACATCTATCAGAAGAAATGCTCCACAATCGAAAAAAAACTATTGAGTTTGGTACTGGCGTTACAAATTTAATGTATGTGCCACGAATAATGGATCGGAGAGGTTATGTACACAGACCACAATCCGCTAAAACTTTGTATATATGTAATAATATGAGACTATTTCATTGGCTTCTTATGGAAGAGACGTTCACTTTAAAAATCATGCATGTTGTGGGTCAGTAGAATGAAATCACAGATACGTTATCGCAGATTCAACTGATGGTGTTCAGATGAGATTGTCTTTATTTCATGTTTTATATGTTTATATAGGGAAAAACTAAGTCGAAATTGTATGAAATTTATCGATATGTTAGGGTAAAGTATTTAAAAATAAAATGAAAACATATCTTCATTATGATGGTTCATTGTTTCCTGTAGAGGCGATGTGTTTTAAACATATTAGTGCACATTTAAGAGATTTAAAAGCAGCAGAACAACCAGACACAAAAAAGTGTTCTCAATAAGACAACGACGTAATCCTGGGTCGAACAATTCAATTCGTTCATTGCCTGGAGACATAAATAGTTCGAGTTTGGCCACTCAGTTTAAATTTTTATCAGGAAAATATATAAATTTCAATTCAAATTTTAATTGCGTCTCTTGAAAGTCTTTAAAAATAAACAGGGTCCCAATCAGATGCTCTGGGGTATGAGATGGGGGACATTGAAGTGTTGAGAGGAGGACTGCCAGGACCTTGCATGTAACAATCTTCTTGTAAAAAAATATATATGTGGAAAATAACTTTTCGATCCGTGATCTTTGACACAGAATCTCCCAACAGGGACAAAGAAGAGACAGGAAGATCCGAAGACAAGAACCTACAGCTGCCTGGTTTTTATAAAGAAGTGCTGTTTTGTAAACCTTAACTGGGAGTTTTATCTGAATAGCATTATCGAATGGAACAACAAAATGGGTAATAGAAATACATTGGTTTGTTAATTAATCTCTCTCTTACTTTAGAAATGAAGTGCTGAATTTTTTACTTCGTGTAGTTCTTGGCCAATCGAATTGTTGCAGATTCCTGTACAGCATAAATCATTTCTGTGTTACTGGTTTTATCGTAAGCTGGAGGGTTTATGCTGTGTCATAACGAGTCTAAACAAATTTGGCAAAACAAGTGTGCATCTGTGCAGTTCTTTGAGTGAACTGGAGATTTGCACCATTCATGACCAGGATGAAGTGATTCTCCCCGCCGTGATCTGAATCTCCAAAAGTGAAAGGCCACCCAACTTTGCCGTAGTTGACAGGATTTGAACCTGCGTGGGAATGCCCCAATGGATTTCAAGTCCATCGCCTTAACCACTCGGCCACAACTACAAATGCATGCACAGCGCTCCCATTTCCAGGTGTCTGTCCCTGGGGAGCTTAGCAGTAGTGAATCATGGTTTGGTTTATTTGAATTCAAAACCCACAGCTTTCAAATCGATGAAATGTCGCGACAAAGTGGGTCTGGGTGTTCCACCCCGATAGGTGGGATCTATATTCAGCTTAAACGACGGCGGAAAATGCAGAAAAATACTCAGCAGGTCGAGCAGGATCTGGGCTGGGAAAAGGCGATTCAACGTTTCAAAACTTCTTCAGAACGTTCTCAGAACTCCGTTTTCTCCCAGTTATACTGACAAACCTGTTGACATTCCCCAGAATTTTCTATTTTTTTTTCACATTCCCAACATCCACAGTCCTTTGCATTAGCCATTAAAACGATACAGAAATTCCTTTGCGATTCTGGATAAGATTCCTGTTTGGGGAACATTTTCCTGACCACATTAAAATCCCGGAGCTGTGCAGGAAAGAAAACCGATGAAGTATGAGCAGTGAGAGATCCGACCCTGGAACGTCCCAAACCACCAACCGCTCGGTTAATGGATGAACGTGTTGACCAATTACGCAACAGAGACGGGTAAACTTACTCATTGCACGATCCAAAAACAGTAAATCCTGGGACATTCACTGCAGTGAAATGGCAACAATCCTGTACCAGCTGCAAACACATCCACGTCACAGCAACCAACTTTTCTCCAAAAGGATTCCTGCTCTCTTCGAGGCTTTTTTCTTAACTTGTTTGTACCCGAGTCTTCTCGTGGTCTTGTAGCTGTGGCGAGGTTTGAATTCCTGATGTGCAGGAGTGAAAATCCTTTCAATGTCTCAGATCAGTTCATGTCCAGAGAACAACAGAGTCAATGTCGCGGCCTCTTAAAGGCTGGCTATGTTAAGTGGAGCAATCCACCCTTCGTTCACCTCTGATTTCGCTTCCCAAAGAGATTATAAAGTTTTCCAAAGCTGGAGACATGCGTTTCCTGTTATTTATCTTTGTTTTCTTTAACTAAACAACTGGCGATATTTTCCCAAAATATCTTCACCATTCTCCGCCTTGCATTATGCCCAGCGAAGAGCAAACCCCTTTTGTCGAGAAATTACTGAGGTTGGGATTCTTCTCTTTGGAACAAAGAAGGTTAACTGGAGTCTTTTATGGTCTGTTTATAATGATGGGGGTGGGCGCAGTGCGGATGGGTGGTTTGATGTTCTGTAGGAAATGTTGCCAACAATCAGGGTCAGTTTCCAGAGGACTGGGACTAAATATATTTAATGGAAAACGAAATTTTCGAAGAGTATATAGAGCCTAATCTTAGGGGAACCGTTAATCATTTAAGACACAGATGAGGACGACATTCCGTCTTTCAGAGAGTAGCAAATCTGCAGAATTCTTTCCAATGAAGGGCTGTCAAGGCTGAGTATAATCAAGCCTGAGACGGCCTCCCAATTAGTCACTTTGGGAATCAAAAAGAATGGGGATAAGGCGGAAAAGTGCAGTTAACAATTAAACAAATCAGACATGACTTCATTAAAAGGTGGAGCTGACCTGATTGGACGAATGGCTTCCATCTGTTCCAATATCGTATCTGACATTTGGAAACTGCGAGAGACAATTGTGAAGAAAGAAATTGCAGGACGTTGAGAAAAGATGATTGGAGTCAAACTGTGTCAACATTATTTCTTGAAAGGAAAAACACTTGACAACTTTGCCAGAGTTCTTTGATCATATTACAGGCAGAGTTGATCAAATGTTAGTAGTCATTCCATAAGAGACCATATCAAAAGCCATTACACAAGGTAGAGGTTCACGGTGTTGTGTTAAAACAAGGCCAGGATTGTCCGTTGTTTATTTCATGGAAGACACATAATCTGGATTCTTGCGAATTTTTCAAGTTGTAAAAATGTAATTAGTAAAATGGTGGAATGATCAGTCATAGGACTGCAATGATTTATATCTGCCTTAATGACTTGGTGGAATTGGCAGAGTGAAATGTGCCCAGTTTTACTGACGATACACAATGGGTGGGAGGACATTTTGCGATGAGGACAGCGTAATATGGAAATGGATCATGACAGGTTGGGTGGGTGGGCAAGCAATAGGTGCACGGAGAAGGTTGTAAAGTTGATAGTTTGGAGAGGAGGGTGATGCACATGGTTGGGAAGGAAATGGCACAGATGGGACAGGTCATAAGGACGGTGCTGAGCTGGAGGTTTTGAAGTGAGGGATGGTGGGGGAGGAGAAATGTGGAAACTGGTGAAATCCTAATTGATGCCATGGGTTGGAGGCCCCCGATGAGGAGATGTAGCTTTAGAACATAGAACAATAGAACAATACAGCGCTGCCCAGGCCCTTTGGCTTTCGATGTTGCACCGACCTGTGAACTAAGCTCATCCCCCTATATTATCCCATCATCATCCATGTGTTTATCCAAGGATTGTTTAAATCTCCATAATTTAGCTGAGTTAACGACATTGACAGCCCGGGCATTCCACACCCTTACTACTCTCTGAACAAAGAACCTGCCTCTGACATCCGGCTGCAACCTATAAACCCTCAATTTGTAGTTATGACCACTCGTACAAGCTGACATCATCTTCCTTAGTAAAGGACTTCCACAGTCTACCCTATCTAATCCTCTTATAATTCTCGGGAGTAGGTTTGATCGCTGAGCTGCATGTTTCATTCAAACCTGCAGCTCAGGGAGCAGACCTACACCCTGAACCTCAACCTGAGTTAAAAAAAACCTTGCAAAAGCTTGTAACTCTATCAAATCCGCTCTCAGACTTCTTATTTCCAATGAGGACACACCCAAGTCTCTCAGATTTTCCTGGTAAGACTTTTCCTCCAGAACAGGCAATATCTTGTTAAATCTCATCTGCAACTTTTCAAATGCTTCCACATCTTTCCTGGAATGGGGTGACCAGGCAGTTCAAAATATTCTACGTGGAGCCACACAAGTGTTTTGTATAGTTGCAGCATGAAATTGTAGCTCAGGAACTCATTCCTGTACCAATGAAATCGACAGCAACGCACTCTTTCGCAGTAGCACAGTGGTACATCCTGCTGCATTACAGTACTGCAGACCCACGTTCAATTCCCGCTTCTAGCGACTCTCGATGTGGAGTTTGCACATTCTCTCCGTGGGTTTCCGCCAGATGCTCGGTTTTGCTCTCACAATCCAAAAAAATGTGAAGTTGAGGTAAAGGGGAAAGTGTAGGAAAATGGGTCGCGCTTCGGCGGGTCGGTGTATCCTTGTTGGGCCTCAAGGCCTGTTTCGACACTATCCGTAATCCAAAGGAAAATCATCCTGGCTGGAAACTATGTACATGGACTCCAAGGTCACTCTGCACATCCACATTACCAAGAATCTTTCCATTAACTCAGTATTCTGCCTTCCTGTTATTTTTCCCAAAAGTGAGTCACCTCACATTTAGCTTCATTGAACTTCATTTGCCACCTCTAAGACCAATTCTGCAGTTTGTCCAAGCGTTCCTGCAACCTGCAACATTTTTTCTGCGCTGTCCACTACTCCACCAACTTTATCGTTATCTGCAAGCTTACTAACCCATCCACTTATGCCTGCGTCTTAGTCATTTACGAAAATGGCAAACAACAGTGATCCCAAAACAGATCTTTGTGCCAAATCACTCGTAACCGGATTCCAGAATGAATATTTTTCATTAGCCACCACTTGCTGCCTTCTCACACAAAGCCAGGTTCTAATCCAAACTGCGAATTCATCGTCAATCCCATGCCTCTGCATTTTCTCCAACAGCCTAACATGTGGAAGCTTATCAAAGGCTTTACAGACGTCATGTGCACCACATCAAATGGCTACCGTCATCCAAATGCTTGGTCACCATCTCGAAAAACTCACGAAACCATGTTGACCCTCTGAAATCAAATTATTGTTGGCTGATGGATTATACATCCTATCTCTCATACTCAGTTCCTTATTTATTTTCCTACAAGAAAGGTAAGGCTCCCTGGGCTCTGGGTCATCTGTATTCCCCTTCTTCAACAAGGGAACAACTTTTGCTATCCTCCAATCTTCGAGTGCGATTCCTGTAGAAAATATCGAAATAAAGATCAAAGGCAAAGACTCTGCAATCTCCCCACTGGCCTCCCAGGAAATCGTTGGATAGATCCCAGCCGACTCAGGGGTTTACTTATTTTCAAACCTTCCAGAATTGTTATGAAGTCCTCCTTGTAAATCTCATTTCCACCCAGGCTAGTAACCTGTATCTCAGGTTCTCCTCGACAATATTTTCTTTAACCAATATGAATACTAACGAAAAATATTCGTTTGCCGGCTTCCTACCTCCTCTGACTCCACACACAATACATCACTACTCTCTTTGACTAGTCCTAATCTTACTCTCGTCGTTCTTTGATTCCTCATACACACGTAGAAAGCCTTAGGGTTTTCTAAGATTCTATCCGCAAGCAACTTCTGATGCCCTGTCCTGCCTCTTATGAACTCTCTGTACAGGTCGTTCCTAACCATCTTGTCAATCGCCCTAACTGAGCCTTCACGTCAAATGCTAAAATAAGCCTTCTACTTTCTCTTGACATGAGCTTCAAGTTCCTTAGTAAGCCACGGCTGCTTCGCTCGACAACTTCCTTCATAACTGACAGGTGCATACTCATCAAGTACATACAATATCAGTTCCTTGAATAAGCTCCACATTTCAATTGTGTTCATTCCAACCGTTTCATTCCACATCTAGTGCAAACTAAATCTTGCCAAATTTCATTCTAATTGCCTTTCCCTCAGATTTACTCTCTCCCTGGAGTACAAAACTATCGCTTTTTTTTGCTTAAGTATACATACCGAACTGTGTTCACGATCACCAAATTGCTCACCTACCTTCACATCTAACACTAGGCCAATCCAAACCCAGTAACAAATCCAATGTAGCTGCAAATGTGTTGCTGGTCAAAGCACAGCAGGTTAGGCAGCATCTCAGGAATAGAGAATTCGACGTTTCGAGCATAAGCCCTCCTGATGAAGGGCTTATGCTCGAAACGTCGAATTCTCTATTCCTGAGATGCTGCCTAACCTGCTGTGCTTTGACCAGCAACACGTTTGCAGCTGTGATCTCCAGCATCTGCAGACCTCATTTTTTACTCGAACAAATCCAATGTAGCCTGTGACTGTTAATAAGAGGCAGTCTGGCCGCAGGTTATGGACCCGTGTTGAGGATCAGGCAGGAATTCATCAAAGTTGAGAGTGACAAATACGTTAACTGCTCACCTCCCTCTGTTACCCTCACTCGCAGGAGACTGCTATTATCATTTGGCGCAGCAATTCACAGATGATATCTTTGGTTGCTTCGAAACTTCTGAACAATGTGCAAGTGAGTAAAGTAGTCCACCAGGACCAGGCTCTAATGAGGGAGCCAAGAAAGTTTGCATTGTCAGAGGGCCGGAACTGCCGGAAAGGTGCTTTCTCTTTCCAGTGCAAAAGGTTAGTGCTGAAAGGGCAGGCGCTTTTGGAGGTTAGTGCTGAGGGAGCTGACGCTGTCAGAGCATCAGGACTAAGGATGCAGAAACTCTCAGATGGTTTGTGCTGAAGGATCAGTCACTGTAATAGGATCAAATCTGAGGGAGTGGGCACAGTCAGAGGGTTAGTGTTGAGTGAGCAGGCACTGATGGAGTGTCAGTACTGAGCGAGAGGGTAGTATTACAGGTTCAGTGCTGAGTAAGTGCCATCGTCGCCCGTTCAGTGTTGGCAGAGTGGGTGCTGTCGGAGGGTCAGTGCTGAGGGATTATATTTAATTTATTTCGTGCTAATATTTCCAGAAACAAATAAAATGGCAACTGAATATCCAAACTGTTTACCAAAACAATCAATGGCAAGTCGGAACATAAATAAATAATCTAAAACCTCTCTGATATTTGAGGACATCCTGCCTGTTTTTGTCACACATGCGCTGCCTGTCTGATCACATACATCTTCTCTGTATGGTCTCGCACAGCCTCTGCATGTTTTTCACATACATCCTCCTACTCTCCATCTTACACACACTACATGTTTTTGTCACACATACCTTCACTGCATGGGACAAACTAGAAGTCTGCCAGTACAGGAATAGACTTCAGTTTACCCACCCCTAGGGATATGATTGTGTAAAAATGGTAAGAAGTTGGAGGAATCCAAATTCCACTGACCCCAGCCCTAATCCCACCTTCCTGTCTGAACTGGGATAAGATCGCAACAAGACATGACCGAGAGAGAGACAGAGGGAGAGAGAGATTCATAGAAATTGAATGCACAGAATCAGATCCTTCAGTCCAACTTGTCCACACTGACAATATACCATGAATAACTTTCATCTCATCTGTCAGCATTTGGCCCATGTCTCTCTCACCCCTTCCTACTTATTTACCAATCCTGATGCATTATAAACTTTGTGCTTATACCAGCCTTTACCCCTCCCTCTGGCAGCTCATTCCACACTTGCACCACT
This sequence comes from Hemiscyllium ocellatum, assembly GCF_020745735.1. Classification (NCBI taxonomy): domain Eukaryota; kingdom Metazoa; phylum Chordata; class Chondrichthyes; order Orectolobiformes; family Hemiscylliidae; genus Hemiscyllium; species Hemiscyllium ocellatum. The sequence continues at coordinate 112,541 of NW_026869218.1, read as the reverse complement.
CTGTAGGAAAAATGCTGTATGTGTGGGAAAGGATACTCTCAGGTGGCCACGCTGCTGAGGCACCTGTGTGTTCACACCGGTGAGAAGCCATTCATTCATTCTTTGTGTTGGAAATGACTCAAACAATCATCCGATCTGCTGTGACATTTTGGCAGCCATGCAGATGATAAATGTTTTAGAACACTGACTATAACTGTTAATTTTATTCAATGATAAGTAAACGTATTGGCGAGTGGAGAATACAGAAAGAGACAGAAGCTCCAGATATGAAATGCTTCAATCCTTCACGAAATCTATACCATGTACTGATTGACGTCCGTTTCTTCCTTCACCTTGATTACCTTTTTTAATATAGGAGGATAATTTAGGGATAGAAGCATTTCCTTAACTTTCCAAAGCGGTAAAATAATGCAGGACATACTGAGTTAATTTTCATCTGTCAACGTGTACTTTGGCAGGCTTAATAAATTAGATAAAAACATTTACTCACAAACAGTGACCATCAAGTGCTCACTGAAGATTATTGGATAGGGCATCGTGGACGTCGGTTTCCAGTGAAATTCCTTCGGGATCGGTGAGGGGAGCTCTGCTGTTTGCGATGTTTATGCATACGTTGGATGAGGAAGAGGAAAGGTGAGGTAGTAAGTTTGACGATGACATGGAGGTTGGTGGAGTTTTCGATTTTGTATTCGGCTGTTGTGGATTGCAATGAAACATTGCGAGTTTGCAGAACTGGTCTGAAATGTGGCAGATGGAGATAAACCCGAAAAAGTGTGGAGTCGTTCACATTGGAAGTGCGACTTTCAATGCAGAGCACAGGGTTAAAGGATTCCTGGCAGAGTAGAGGAGCAGAGGAATCATGGGTCATATTGGCTGTCTTTAGAGCAAGTGTCAGGTGTTGGTCTATCCCAATAACCATGCAAGTTAAAATCTACCAAGGAACTTCCTGTTTTACAAAAAAAGTTACGAAATAGTTGTTCAAAGTGACAATCGCAATGAACGAACTTGTTTCTTATGTACTTTAGGAGAACCTTTGAACGTAGTATTAACCCAGATTACAATTAAAGTCGAGAAAGGTGAGATGATTTGAACACGTCGATGTGCCTCCTCGGAGATATTTCGATTGTTTGCCAATAAATTCTGTTTTAGGAAGCTACGTTTGATAATCTCGTCACGACTAATCAGGGCATGACGACGGATACAGATGTTGTGACTGACATTCATTTTAATAAATGCACCTGGAATTTCTGACATACCACGATGTTTAGCTTTCAGTAAATGTGCTGATATGATGTGCTATATATGAAATAAAGAACGTGTGATTTCACAGTGAACCTGCACTGGAATGGGTCCTAGATACATGTTACTCTTTGAGGAAAAGCCGGACATGAAACGATTTATGTGTCCCAGGCAATGGCGCTGCATTTTGACATCGTCGATAAAGTGACACATTCTCCCATAAGGAACTATCTTTAACCAATCAGAAGACAGTTAATTCTCACGGGGAATGGGCAGGAATGCAGCGAGGATAATCAGGAACTGTCTACACACTTAGATTGGTATGATTAAGAACTGTTCACATTTCAAACACAACTGAATGAAAAGGGTGGCAAATTTTACACCAAAGTTTAATGTGTTCCTTGAAACCCATGCATCTGTGTCTGAGTATTTCATAAACTCACGGCACTCCTCAGAAGAAGGACCGGTCGAGTCGATCTGACCGCAGCAGTTGAAGATGGGGATTTTTAACATCAGCTGATCTTAAGTTACTAAAGGTGTTCTTTTCTCTTTCTTGCACAGTGAATTCTTGTCGGAATCAATAGTAATTTGGAGATTTTTTTTGATATGTGGGAAACTGCAGCTAATTCCTGCTAATGCACAGTTGATCGGTTATAACACTGTGAATGAAGGTACAGAATCGAGATAACAGTTACATATTAAAAATGTCACAATTAAAACAGTATATGAAAAGCAGCATCTTCAATCAAGAACAAGGTCAGATGTCGTGCCTGAGATTTATGGGCGGACAGAGCGTGAAATACACAAATAAAATGAAGCTGGCACTCAAAATAAACCTTAAATGACGTAGTTAAAAGGGAGAATTGCAGATGTTGGAGATTAGTCAGGAGCGTATTCCTCAAAAAGAACAGCAGTTCAGGCATCTTCCGACAAGTAGGAAATTCGAAGTTTCAGCAAAAGCCCTTCATTAGTGTTGAGGGTTTGAGACTCGCGGGTGGAGAGATTAAATGGCAGGGGCGCGTGGCTGGGGGAATCGCAGCTGAGAGTGCAAAAGGTAGATGGAAGTGGAGGAACTGGTGATAAGTCAGAGGGAAGCAGGATGGACAGGTAGGACAAGCCATGAGCGCGGTGCTGAGATGGAAGTTTGAAACTGGGATTAGTTGGGGGGAGGTGATATGGGAAAACTGGTGAAATCCATATTGATGTCATGGGCCTAGTGGTTCCCGAGGCTGAAAATTAGGTGTATTTTCTCAAAAGTCAGGTGGTAAGGGAGTGGTGATGTAGGAGGCCCAGGACTGGCACGTCCTCGGTGGAGTGGGAGGGTAGTTGAAGTTTTTGGCCATGAGGTGTTTGGTGCAGGAGTCCTGAAGCGCTCTTCGAGTCAGCATGCGGTCTTCGAAACGCAGATGAGAATGCATCTGGAGCAATGGCTACAGTAACTGACATGTAAGGAAATGGCGGTAAAAGTCTGATGATGTGGAAGGCAGCTTTGTGGCTATGGACCCTGGTTGGCAGGATGTGTGGGCGCAGGCTTTGCAATTCCTGTGGAGGCAAAAGAAACGGCCAATATCTCTGGTGTTGTGTTCCGTTTGTAGGTGGCAAAAATGACCAAGGTTGTACGTAATCTGCAGAGGTAGCTGGAGGTGGAGGGTGATAACCAGGGAATCCCTGCCATTTTTTTAGGGTTGGAGGGGTGTGTTTCGAATGCGAAGGTAAAGGAAATTGACGAGATGTTTGGGAGGGCTTCATCAACCAGGTAGGAGGGGAAATTGCGGACTTTGGAAAGGCGGCCATCTGGTGTGATCTGTGGTGCACTAGTCACCCAGTCATAGAATCATAGAGATATCCAGCAAGGAAACTAGCCCTTCAGTCCAAGCCGCCCATGCCGTCCAGATATCCCAAAGCAATCTAGTTCACCTGCCAGCAGCCAACCCATAACCCTCCTAACCCTTCCTATTCATATGCTCATCAAAGTGCATTTTACATGTTGCAATTTTACCATCCTCCACCACTTCTTCTGGCAGCTGATTCCATACACGCACAACCCTCTGTGTGAAAAAAATGCCACTGAGATTTCTCTTCTATCATTCATCTCTCACACTAAATTTATGCCCTCTAATTCCGGACTCTCACATGTCATGGAAAATACTTTGGCTATTTTTCCTATCCATGACCCTGTTAAATTTGTAAACCTCCAGAAGGTCACCTCTCAGCCTCCAACGCTCGAGGCAAAATAGCCCCAGTCAGCTCAGCCTCTCCCTGTAGCTCAAATCCTCCAACCGTGGCAACATCCTTGTAAATCCTTTCTGGACCCTTTCAAATTTCACCGCATGAATTAGATCGGAAGGAAACCAGAATTGCACGCAATATTCCGAAAGTGGACGAAGCAATGTCCGGGACAGTCGCAAAATGGATGCAATGTTCTGAACAATAAAGCAAAGTATACCAAACGCATTGTTCACTATCCTATCTATAAGCGACTAGACTTTCAAGGAGCTATGAACGTGCAGTCCATGGTCTCTTTGTTCATCAACACTCCCTATGTCCTGACCGTTAAGTGGAAAAGTCATGTTGAGTTTTGCTTTCCTAAAATGCAGACCCTCGCATTCACCTTAATTAATCTCCACCATCCCCTTCTCAGCCGATTGGCCCATCTGACAAAGATCCTTTTGCAATCTGTGGTAACATTCCTTGCTGTCCACGACACCTCCAATGTTGATGTCATTTGCAAGCTTACTGATTATGCCTCATATGCTCACATCCATATCATTTATAAAAACGACGAAAAGTCGAGGACCCAGCACCGATCCTTTTGGCACTCGACTGGTCACAGGCCTCCAGTCTGAAAAGCAATCCTCGGCCAACACAATCTTCCTTCTACCGTTCAGCCTGTTCAATATTCAAATGGCTCGTTCTCCCTGTATTCGTTGAGTTCTAACCTTGCTAATCAGTCTCCCATGGGAAAACCTGTCGAACGCCTGTGTGAAGTTCATATAGATGACATCTATCGCTGTGCCCTCATGAATCCATTTAGTTACTTTTATGGAAAATTTTGGAAAGTTATCCATTTAGTGTGGAATTTGAAAGAGAATGATTTTGGAACATTTAATGCTGTGCTGAGCTTTGTAAACAATACTTTGGTGAGGTTTGCAGCCAGCTTGTCGCTGTTTCAATTTTGTAAACATTCAATTCGATCTTGCGAGAGTCGGACACAGTGAAAGCAGAAAAATTGTCATGTCCAAGACCAGGGGTTGAGAGAATAACATCTTCAGTTTTCCCAGACGTTGCCCTTGAGTATGAGATAAGAAACAGTATAAGGCAAGTATCTGAACAATGCTCAGATAACCCTGACATTGAGGCATCGAGATGAAAGTACTGGGGTCAATTCTGCTGAATTTAATTGGAGCTCCTTTCTTTGCCCTTGCTAAGAGTTGAGTCAAGTCATTTTAATTTCCACGACAGTAAACCTGGGGGCTCGTCCCGGTACCAGACGACTGAGTGGGATTCTGAAGATTCCTAGGAGGCGTAGCCGCCAGCGCCATGAAGGTGTTTCTCTTCACATCGAGCTCTGAATTGGCCCTTTTGTGTGAGAGGACCCCAAATATGTCGATCACACAAGCGCTGGCATTCGAATCGAATAGGATCGCGGTAACAGTCGTGACATAAGTAATCTTACATAGACACTCATTCTAAGAGAATAAATAAAGCAGGGGCAGGGTTCAGTGAACGGGCATTAGAGCAAAGCCCAAGGGAAGGGAACAGCCGTCTCTGGAGTGTTTCAGAGACAGCACATTTAAGGATGGTTTTAGACTTGGAACGACCACTGGCTGAGTTGGACTCACCAAAGGCGTACTGGATGTGTGGTTTCTTGGTTTACGAAAACCAAGGGATTGAGGCGGACTTGTCCAATGCGAGAGGGGACCCCGGAGGTAAGAAAGCAAGTCAAAGGGAAAAGATAACGGTACCGAGTGAGAGAGAGATAGAGAGAGCTGAACACTTTTCCAGTTACTCTAAAAATACGCTCCGTCAAGAGCAAACAAAAGGACAGCCCTCACAGTACTTGAAAGGGCCAACCAAAAATGCAATACATGCTAAATAATTACGTCCTCGTAACTGTTTGTAAAGCAGTTACAATTGTGGATCCAGAAATGTGGTTTACCTGAGGAGGGAAGTTTAGTAAAAGGCAGGTGGAAATATTGAGGTCGATGTTGGAGAGAGAGAGGAGGAGAAAAGGATGGGAAAAATAGAACCTGTGAATTGGAGTGTTTATAACATGAGGCTGATATCAGAGAAAGTAAATCTCAAGTAGGTGATAGATCAAATACACGTACAAACACCAGCACGCATGCAGACCCGAGCATAACACAACCTGACGATGCTGTACAGGGTCTTAATTAAGTTTCATATTCTGACCTTTTTGACTGGCCTCCGAGACCAACAGCCCCCCGACGAGATCCGCCTGGCGAAGGTTCCACGTCAGCGGCCACCGCCTCATGTTCTGCTGAATCACCAGTCGCACGCCATACCTACAACCAAGTGAAGGAAGAAGCCCAAAAGAAGGACATCCACTACAAGATGGAAAGGCATCCACATGCTGGAATCTGAAACCAATTGGAAAACGCTGGAAAATCTCAGCAGGTCTGGCACCATCTGCAAGGAGAGAAAAGAGCTGACGTTTCGAGTCTAACTGACCTTTTGTTAAAGATTAAAAAAGGGGAGCTATTTACACCAGGCTGAGAGAAGGTGAGTCAAGACTCCAGATGCAAAGGTTATAACGACAGTGCACAGAGAAATTAAAGGGAGATTAGGAGCTGCGAATGACCAAGGCTGAAGCCAGAGCTATGTCACAAAATATGTGGGGGATGGGTGAAGAAGAGTCAAAATGGAAAACAGGGGAGAAGCGTAGCAAAGTGGGAAGAGGAGAGGAAAAATGTATTGACAGAGTGGGAAGCGACAGAAAGAGAGACAATCAAGAAAAAAGAGGTACAGAACAGTGAAAAAAACACAAATAAAAATGGTAAATAAAGTAATTGAAATAAAATTATCTGAAGTTGTTTGAATTTAACAACTTTAGAGAATCTTACTTCGTTACTTTATTTATCTTTTTTATAATTTCACCTGCAATGTCATAGAGCCATTAGATATGGACAGCACTGAAAACACAGTCTTCGTTCGAACTCTTCCATTCCGAACAGATATCCTCAACTGATCCAGCCGCGATTGCATGCACTTGACCCATGTCTCTCTAAACCCTTCCTATTCAAACACACGTCCAATTTCCTAAAAAGTATGGGAATTCTACCAGCCATCACCAGCTCGTCTTGCAAATTATTGCAGGCACGCACCATCCTCTGCGTGAAGCCATTACTCCTTATTGCCTTTCGAATTCTCACCCTCCCACACCAGATTTATACCCGCTCGTTCTGCACTGCCCCACCTCAAGGAAAGGAACTTATCTACTTACCCAATTCATGCCCCTCATGATTGAAAAAACCTCCATAAGATCATCTCCCAGCCTCTGACGCGCCAGAGAAAATAGTGAGAGAGTGTTCAACCTGTAAACATTTGCACCTTTTCCATTTTCAAATGTAGAATGTGGCATGCTGTCTGAAGCAGTCATCTTAGCAGCTGATCCGTCGCTGACAAACGCTGCAGGAAGGTGTGTTATATTGCTAAATATGCTGTTAACCGAAGATTGCAGAAGCAACATGAGTCATTGAGCAAAACACGCAACTGAGTTCTGCGCTGTTGCTGACTCTAAAGCAACTGTGTCCTACGGGAGCAGAAAGAATCCCACTGTTAGATTACAATTCAAATGCATTCGGCATAAGGTTCGCAGCAGTTTATCAGCAGCACATAACCCTGACTCCAAAGGTCTGTGAGTTTCCAGAAGCACAGTGAGCGATCGTTGAAGGTACGTTTCTCCAGACGATATTTGTCAACATGACAAGCTGCAGCTGAGCTGGTGGCATTGCGATTGAAATTGCATGCGTCCGGACATTGTGTTTAATTTTGGATATCAGAGCAAATGGTTAGCTCGAGTGTGTGCGTTCGGAAAAGTCAATGCTTTTTGTGTTGAAAAGCTTTGCAACGAAAAAAAGTACTTCAGACTATCGTGCGATCGTGAATTAATCAGAAAATGAAAATCCCCCGTGGTTGTGGGCACCGGCAATATATGCATTTGCTTTCAGTCACTACCTGCGTTGGTCAGTTAGCTCAGCTGGTTAGAGCTTACTACTAATAACGCCAAGGTCGTGGGTTCAAACACCACACTGAACATGTGAAGCGCTCGAGTCATTGACAGTGCTGTGTCACATTTTGTTGCGCGTTTTATTTTCACCGTCTGCAAGAACTTGTCACATGATCGATTGAGATGTGCATTCATTCGACAGCCGACCATCGCTGTCTTGGAACCACAACTCGTTGGTCCCATGCCGGATCTCAGCTGCGTTCCTGTATTTCCAAACAAAGTGCCCCACGAAAGCACAAAATCACCAAGCAGAAAGCCTCACCAATGCAGTAAAACATTTGACAGGGATAGAATCATGACTCGATCGCCGTACCCATGATGACTGCTGGATGTTGTCTGCGGCAAATCAATCTGTCTCAATTGTTTGAACAAAGAAATGCAAAACATGGAATATATAAAATATTAAGTCGACCTGGCACAGTCACGGAGGAGAACCAGAGTACAGGCTTCAGTTCAAATCAAAGATTCGTTCATCTTATTTTCCTGGATCTCTGTTACTACTTTTCGCGTGACTTCCAGAGGGAATTCATTCGCTTGCTCAGCTCTCATGCATCGACACTGGAGTTATCATATCCCCAGCAATATCGTAGAGCCATTAATAAAAGCAAATTACAGAAGATGCTGGAATCTGAAAGCAAAAGAGAAAATGCTGGAAAATCTCAGCAGGTCTGGCACCATCTGCAAGGAGAGAAAAGAGCTGACGTTTCGAGTCTCACTGACTCTCTGTTAAAGATTTTGAAAAAAGGGGAGATTTACAGTACTATTAACACCAGGCTAAGAGAAGGTGAGTTAAGGCTCTAGATGCAAAGGTGATAATGACAGTGCACGGAGAGATTAAAGGGAGATGAGGAGCCGCGAACGACCAAGGCTGTAGCCAGTGTTACGTGACAAAATATGTGGGGGATGTGTGAAGCAGGGACAAAATGGAAAACAGGGGAGATGCGTAGCAAAGCAGGAAGAGGAGAGGAAAAATGTATTGACAGAGTGAGAAGCGACAGAAAGAGAGACAATCAAAAATTAAGAGTTACTGAACAGTGAAAAAAATACAAATAACAAAGGTAACTAAAATAATTGAAATAAAATTATCTAAAGTTGTTTGAATTCAACAACTTCAGACAATTTTATTTCGTTATTTTATTCATCTTTTTATCATTTCACCTGCAATGTCATAGAGCCATTAGATATGGACAGCACTGAAAACAACGTCTTCGGTCGAACTCGTCCATTCCGAACAGATATACTGAACTGATCCAGCCGCGATTGCATGCACTTGACCCATGTCTCTCTAAACCCTTCCTATTCAAACACACGTCCAAATTCCGAAAAATTATTGGAATTGTACCAGTCATCACCAGCTCGTCTGGCAACTTATTGCAGACACGCACCATCCTCTGCCTGAAGCCGTTGCTCCTCACTGCTTTTCGAATTCTCACCCTCCCGTAACAGATTTATACCCTCTCGTTCTCCACTGCCCCACCTGAGCGAAAGGAACTTATCTACTTACCCGATTCATGCCCCTCATGATTGAAAAGCCTCCACACGATCAGCTCCCAGCCTCTGACGCGCCAGGCAAAATAGTGAGAGAGTGTTCAGCCTGTAAACATTTGCATCTTTTCCATTTTCAAATGTAGGATATAACATGCTGTCTGAAGCAGTCATCTTAGCAGCTGATCTGTCGCTGACAAACGCTGCAGGAAGGCGTGATAACTTGCTAAATATGCTGTCAAACGAAGATTGAATAAGCAACATGAGTCATTGAGCAAAACGTACAATTGAGTTCTGCCCCGTTGCTGATTCTATTTGAACTGCATCCTTCGGGAGCAGGAAGAATCCAATTGCTAGATTACAATTCAAATGCATTTGGCATAAGGTTCGCAGCAGTTTGTCAGCAGCACATAACCCTGACTCCAAAGGTCTGTGAGTTACCAGAAGCACAGTGAGCGATCGTTCATTCATGTATTCATTTGAAAGCTGACCATCGCTGTCATGGAACATCAACTCATTGGTCCCATGCCGGATCTCAGCTGCGTTGCTGTATTTCCAAACAAAGTGTCCCACGAAACCACGAAATCACCAAGCAGAAAGCCTCACCGGCGCAATAAAACATTTGACAGGATAGACGCACGACTCGATCGCCGTACCCATGATGATCGCTGGATGTTGTCTGCAGCCAATCAATCAGTCTCAATTGTTTTCACAAAGAAATGCAAGACATGAAATATTTGCTGCATTAAGTCGACCTGGCATTGAATGTCCTTGACTGAAACGGCATCAATACAATATATAATTGATCTAATTACTTGCTATCTCAAGTTTCTTTCTCACATCACGTTTAATTCTCTTTTTATTTATTTGCTGTCTCCATTATTATTGTCAACATTATTTTTCCGAGTGGAAACTGTCTATCACTATCTTTTCTGTCCGGAACTTACATGACTTTGAAAACTTTTTCCAAAAATGTTCTTTCAGCCTTCTCCAATAGAACTTCATGGTTAAAATGTCTCATTGCTGTAGCCTGTCATGGCTAGGTGGTTTCTCCTTACCAGCTGGAATATCCTTTGTTCATTTTACCCCATGAATTCTCAATTACATCTGGAAGCAGTCTCGTAGTTCTTCCCGGTTTCTGATTCCCTTCATGCTGATTAATAAACTCAATTATGTGTTGGGCACAATTAAGGCAGTGTTTACAAACCTTGTTCCAATCTGTATTCCGACCCCTTCATTCTCTTTGGATTTCACAGATTCAGCCTCGACTGCTAAACCATGGCCTGCTTCCTAAAGAAAATCTGCAGCTGACTCCTTCTCAGAACAAAGAAAAAATCGTCTGATTTTAAATTTCTGGGACACGCCGGTTATTTTCCCGCCTCACGATGTAAATATGCCTCAGCCCAGTCCATTCGGCTGCCTCCCGTTGTTTGTATCGCCCTCGGCCGTATTCTCCAGCGCAACCGCTATACACCACTCTCTGCTGGGCCGATGACTGACAGCAGCGACTGTCAGTTTTCGGTGCAGGGTGGCTTATCTTCCAACCGCGGTGTGACGGAGGATCGAGGCTGATCCGATTGACAGTGCAGGCCACTGAGTGAGACAGTTCGATCTGTGCTCAACTAAACAAGATGGACTGGAAAGGAGCAACCCATCACAAAGACAGTTTATCTCCACAAGGAAGATGGGGGATCCCATCACAATGCGTGCAACAGATAAAACTAAAGTATTGTCAAGAATCTTCAGGTAGAAATGTGAAATGATATAAATCTGTACGATTCGACATCAGTCATTTGGCCCTTTGAACTTGGCCTGCTGTTCAGCACTAAGATGAATGGTCAAAATATTCAGTGCCCTGCTATTGTTTTCACAACAGCGAACCTGGTCCTGTGTAACCGCAACATTCGGATTGGCACATATTCTTTAAAACTGGTCTTGATAATGTCAAGTCCACAAAAGCAGGACAAATCAACTTCACCGATTATTCCCGTAATGTCGACCAACTCTCCATTATCAGCAATGTAATGCAAAGCAGTAACAACAGTGCAACCAGGTTGTACTCAATCGTCAATAAGCAGATCAATGATACTGTGCATTCAATCAGAGCCACTCAGTTTTATTCTTGTCGTCAGTACACAGAGACTTTTTTTTTAATCAGGATGCTGTCTGATTTCAAGTGAAGGACGTCGGGGGAATGTCTGAGTGGCTTGAGACTAAATTCGTTCGAGAGAGGACAATTCAGAGATGACTTCATAGACACAGGCAAGATGATCAGAGTAGAAGATAAAGTGGACAGTGGGAGCCCATTACTTCGGGTGGTGAGGAACTCGAGAGGACATAGCATTGAACTGAGGGGAGACAGATATTGGGCAGATTTCAGAAGTAGCTTCTTTACTCTGACCGCAGTAAGGGTTTGAATACTCTTTGTGAAAAAGTACCAAATCCTTCAATTTTAGGGCGAGAGTCTGGTGCTGGAAAAGCATAGCAAGCCAGGTAGCATCCGAGGAGCCGTAGAATCGACATTTCGGGTAAAAGGTCTTCTGCAGGACAGTCCTGATGAATGTTGCCGGATCTGCTATGCTTTTCAAGCACACCACACTGGACTCCAATCTCTAGCATCTGCAGTACTCGCTTTTGTCCTCTTCAAACTTAAGGGCATTTAATTGGTCATTGGATAAATAGATGGATGGCCTTGGAACAGTGTCGTTGAGATTGGCTTAAGTTTGCTTTCAGAGATCGGTGCAACTTCGAGGGCCGAAGGGCATTTTCTGTGCTGTATTTTTCAATATTCTATGTTCTGTTTTCAATGCACTATGTTATATGTTCCTTGCTCTAACTTCAGTAGAAACAGGCCACAAACGTGCATCATTCGATCATCAATTACAAAAAGAATTTCATATCTTTGACAGTTTCACAGGAGATTGGATTTGAAACCCAATCGTGTGGCCGAGATGGAGGGACATTATGAAGCATGTGCATATTCACAGTAAAATCCAGTTGCTTTCATTACGAAACAAATTGCTGTTGCTTCAGCATTTTCGATATAGCAGCGAATCCCTTCCCACACTGAGTGCAAGTTTACGGCCTGTCCCCAGTGTGAGGTCGCTGTGAATTTGAGATGAACATTCGAATTCACTCCCACAGTGATAAAAGCCGAACGGTGTGACATTAGTGTGAACATGTTGACGGGACACTGAGCACCAGAGCATTTTCAGCACTTGGCACAGTCCGGACAATTTTCAGGTCCGCCCTTTGTGTGAATTCGCTGTTGTTTGAGCAGGGTGGATTTCCGATGAAATGTTTTCCCACATTCTGAGCAGGTCAATGGTCTCTACCACTATGGATCTGCTGACCATCAATGAGATCAGATGACTTTTTGATTAAATTTCCTCAGTGAGAGAGCCTGAATAATATCTCATTATTGTGTGCATGTCAATGGGATATCAGTGACCCAGAGATTTTAAAGCATTTCCCATCTTCTGGACAATTAAATGGTTTGTCATCTGTGTGAACTTGCTAGTGATTCAGCAGGGTGGTTGATGGAGTGAATCCTTTCCTACAGTCGGAACAGAAGAATTACCTCTCACCACCGCGACTGTAGTTATGTTGTGAAAGGGCAGATATTCTGTTGAAGCCTTATCCACACGAACAGCACGTTTATGGTTTCTCCCCGCCATGAATGATGCTGTTTTTCCCTTCCAATTTCAAAATCCAAAGATATTCAGTATATAAAAAATTGTAAATGTGTCAGATACAGAAGTGATGTTTGGTTTTAAGACTCCTCACTGCAAATCTTCCTCCCCTGTTAAATTCGTTGAAACATTTAAAACAGGGGACTGGTGAGAGCCCAGTAAAAGAACAAAACAAGGTAAGTGCAGGGTAAGAATGGGCAATTCAACCAATAGAGTCTACTCTCACCATTCAATGAGATCAGTGCTGATGTGATAATCGTCAGTTCGACTTACCTGCCTTATTCCCTTAGCCTTGATTCCCTTACTAATTAAAAATCTATTTCTCTCAGCCTTAGATACGCTAATCAACCAATCTCGAAAGCACACTCCGGAAAATAATTCCACAGATTCAGCACCCTGAGAGATTGAATTCCTAAGCATCTCTATTTTAAATATGTGACTCATTTCTCTGAGATTATGTCGTCTGCTCCAAGACTCGCAGACAAGTACAAACAATAGCTCTGAATCTAGCCCGCCAACCCCCTTACTTCTTTTTTTTAACCGTTCAGTAACGTCTTGTCTCATTCTTCTAAATATCGATAATGTCAGAAGCAGTCTGGAAAATCTCATCCCTCGAAATAAATCAATTCATGTCCGCCATCACTCCTGTGAATGTTTCTGGACTGCCTTTCCTGAATAATGGCGATGTGCATCTTGTGTTGTTTTAGTAAAACTTCCATCGTTTCCTGGCATTTTCTTTGCAATAAGATAGACATATCATTTAGCTTGCTTATTATCATCAAAACGTGGATGTGATCTTTTTATCTTTCAACAGAAGGCTTCACAATTCTCTCTGTGCTGCAGATTTCTGTTTTTTTTTTCAACTTAGTTAATATTCACCTCTTCGATCCGTCCTGCCAAAATACATAAACCTAATTTTTTCCACACCAAATTCTATCCGCTATGGTTTTTATCCACTTGCTTAGTTGTCTATACCCCTCTGTAATTTGTTGTCCCATCCTCACTAGTTGCCTCTTTTTTCCTTTGGTATTCTGCAAACTTGATTATAGTGCATTCGTTTCGATTGTACAGGTGACGTGGAAGAAGTTCAAAGAGAATTGATGTTTAGTATTTATTTTAAATAGATGTTGCATCAGTACTGATGAACGTAGGTTTCTACATGTAACAATTTGCGATCATAAAGATGCTCTTTTAGTCTCAACTCAGTGTCTTCAATTCATTACCTAAGTCTTCATCAATATCCTTGGCTGACGTTTCTCTTCAGCAATAGTAGCTCAAGGATTATTCCCTTTTGAATTAATCTCACATGCAATATCATGCAGAATCAATGTTTGAAATCCAAACATATTCTGTCTGTTGGTTTCCGCAAAATCTATCTTGCTGCTAACTCCACAAGGTATTTTAATAAACGTGGTAGAAACAATGACTGCAGATGCTGGAAACCAGATTCTGGATCAGTGGTGCTGGAAGAGCACAGCAGTTCAGGCAGCATCCAACGAGCAGCGAAATCGACGTTTCGGGCAAAAGCCCTTCATCAGGAATGGGGCTTTTGCCCGAAACGTCGATTTCGTTGCTCGTTGGATGCTGCCTGAACTGCTGTGCTCTTCCAGCACCACTGATCCAGAATTTTAATAAACGTGTCAGCTATGGTTTCCTGTTCACAAAATCATGCTGATTCTGTTTGAATTGATAATGTATTTCTAATAGCTCGGTTGCTTCCATTTTTAAAACAGAGTTTCATTTTCCCAATCACAGAGCAGTTTGTAAAATGCAGCTGAAAGTATGTGCTAGTTTGTCAGGCTGCACAAAGAACAGGTGAGTCGGAAGCTACGATATTTATTTGTGAAATACCGCAACTGATCAACAAATGTCCTTGTGACTGGCTACCGGTGTGGTCAAAAAGGATGTGGGCTACATGGGATGGTGGGGAGGTGGGGAGCTGATGATGAGATCTGGCTGAAAGGAAGAGCTGGTGACCGAGAGGGGTTTTATTGAGCTGCAGTTCAACAAGAAATTTCGTGAAGCCCCAAACCCAACCACTTTCACGACTAAAGTACCTAGTTGCAGGTTAATGTCAGTATCAACAATAAGAAAATAACACAGAAGCAGAAATCAGGCCATTCACCTTTCCGACACTTGTCCAGCATTCAATGATAGCTGATAAGTTTCTCAGCTTTCTCCCTGTAACCCTTAAACTCCTTGACAGTCAAAAACCTATCCATCTCGGTCTTTAATACATTGAATGCGCTGACCTGCACACACATCTGTGGCAATGAATTCCATACATTCACCATTCTCTGGCTTAAAAAAGTTTGTCCTTATCTTCGGGCTGTAAGGTCTTCCCTTTACTCTCAGACTGTGCCCTCGTGTCCTCGTCTGTTTTCACAATGGAAACATCTTCTCAAAATCTGCTCGGTCCAGGCGATTCAGCATTATGTCTGCTTCAGTAGGAACCCTCCTTATTCTTCAAAACTGAATCGAGTGGAGAATAAGTATCCTCAAACTTTCCCCAAGTGTTCAGCTTTAAATTCAGAGGGACATTCTCATGAACTTCCTTTTAATTCGTTCCAGGGCCAGGACGTCCTTCCGGAAATATGGGACCCAACTGCAGATAACAATCGAAACGTGTTCTGAACACAGCCTTACGGCGCCTCAGAAATACATACCTCTCTTTCATATGCAAGTTCTTGCAAAATAAATGCCATCATTGAATTTGCAGTTATTTACTACTGACTCAATGTGCAAATTTACTTTGGGAGTCGCGGGTTTCTTTGCACTTCTTGATCAATATAAATTCAACCTGGCCTTTCTTTCCCTGTACCACGAGCACCTCAATTTCTCGAATTGTATTATACTCACTCCTTCATCCCCAGTTTGGTTGGAATAAGGAGGTGAGACAGAAGACAGTGCAGACTTACTGCAGAATGCTGTAATCATGGCAAACCTGACAAACTGATCATTCTCATTATCTCCAGTCACCATTCTTTCATTTTACACCAACAGTAAAGACATCATTGTAATTCTGTTATTGTGATGACATTGCGTTTACTTTGCAGTTGTCTGTGGATTGTATATCGCAATCTAAAGGTTCATGACATTTTGAGGAAATACATGTTTCCTTTCCTTTCGGAGCAAGTCAGTCCTGTTCTGCACAGGATCAGGAGTGCGTAGGCGGGGAGTAGGGGAGGAGTCTCACAGCAGCTCCACCCTCAAAGTGTGTCCAACTTTTTGAGTTTACACAGAGCAGAAATCGGAAATGACTTATGTGCACCGAGAGTTGGAGAGTGTTAAACTTGGTGAGTATTATATGCAGAGATAAAGATTTACAAATAGAGGTAGGTATTGTAGTACACAGTGAATGGCTCAATTCTTCATTCGACATGCTTGCTAACGATCAGAAATGAAAAGAAAAGAGTGAACCGCTTATTCAAAGCCTTTCATCAGCTCAGGGCAACAGACGCAACATTAGAGCAGATATACCATTTTTTTTATGTTGACGGTTTTAATCTTTTGACAGATTTTGATAGATATGCTAATTTGCAAGTTAAAAATGATAATTTCCCCAGCATTATCATATCACAAAAATAATAAAACGGTTTAGTCGATCTGAATAATTAACGACGATTCTCTCACAGATATTGCCAGGCCTGCTGGGAATTTCTATCAATTCCTATTTTAGCTTCAGATTTCCATCATTCACAGTTCTTTGTTTAATGTTAACCTTAGCCGTGTTTGCAACAATATCAATTACGAGCCAGCTACAGAGCATTTTTCCTGATTCTAAAAATCCATCAGAAATTCTTGTTACCACGATAAATGAACAGAACCGAACTCCTATTTCATGACCGGGCATCAAGCCCGGGTGGTAGCGATGAGAGTGTCGCATCTTGACCACGAGACTACCATAGAGGCCAACACGTGCCATGATATCTTTGTTCCTTGACACTTTGTTTGCCATTTACTCTGTGATCATTTTCGCTGCAGACCAGTTTCTCAATTTCTTCGAGTTTTTTACAGTGTGGAGAAATGATACGTGGAACATCGTTCGGTGTGGCTGACAGCCATTTATTTATTCTATTGCAAGTTTCCAGTATTTATTTGAGAGCCTCGTGTGCTCTGGTGCTTCCAGGATAAATGTGAAAGCTCTTCCTCTTGCGATCTTAAATGACAGAATTATGGGCCTGAGTTGACTTGGTCACATTGCGTTATAATTCCCTTTCAGTATCACCTCCTCATTTTAACTCACGCAGACACTTGCCCGAGTTGGGTAGATGCCTCACGATTATATCCACTCCATGTCCTTCACGGCAAGTCTTTGGACCCGCACACAAGATTCGTTGGCAAAAGGCAACTTTATGTGTAAGACAAGCCATTTTCTCAGTCAATGACAACCGTTGTGATGAGGTGAGATATGAAACGGGCAGTGAGCTGGGATAGTCCCTCCAAGCTCCTCATGTGTACAAAACATGTCAAAAACCTACCGACCCAAGGAGGCTGGCAAGACAGCACTCAGCGAACAGGTGTCAGGAAATTTCCATCAGGAAATTTGTCAAATTCACATATTAGAAAGCAGAACTCTCCACTCCAGGTAGGAGTCAAACTGACAATCTTCGTACCCAACGTTAGACCCGTGACCCGTCACATCATCAGAATTCCTCAAACACGTGCGTCATAGTTTCTTGGTTTGTGACGGGGAGATAGGCAGAAACAGGAATTGCAAGATAAGCAACCAGCAAATGTAATGGCTGCCATGAATAACTACCCCAGATCCAACGAACGGTCCCTGTTAACTGTTTTCTCCATAGGGTCTGTCAGACTGCTGAATTTCTTTGAATTTGGTCAGATTTATGTAAATCAGAACGAAGCTTGAGACAATTCAGTTCACTTTTGCTAATGGCACAGCGTATTTGCTGCTACTGAAAATTAATCATAAGTGATGTGTAACGACACAGCAGAGAACCCTTATGTTAATTAAACTGAACACCCAGATTACCTCATCTCGACTCTTAATATGCTAAAATATGAATGATACAAAACTCCAAAATTGCACGATTTAAAGAAAACGGTATCTATTCATTTTAACAACTATTCACAAATCAACCCTCGCTTTCTCTTAACTGCTAATTATCTGACTCTAACTTAATAAAATTATCCAGTTCCAATGGAACACTTCTTGAAATTATAGCAACTTAACTTAAATCGATGCAGGGGCTGTGGTTGTTGGTGTCTTCCTTCTTCTGGCTGAAGATCTCCTTGCATCAACTTCGTCCTTTTCCTGCAAATATGTTTCAAATTAAAATAAATACCTTGGATCGAAGTGTTTCGTTGAGAGTTACACTCTTGATATCAGTTACTCTGTCTGACTTTGAAACTACCTGCCTTTTTTATGCCTCCAGCACTGGATCGTCTAATTCCTGGATTTTGGTAAAAGCCATAAATTCAAGCTGAATTGGGTTTGCATTTCCTGGGGCAGAAGAAAGACCGAATTGTTAAAAGGTAACAATCTCAGGTATCTATTTCACAGCCAAATCTGCCGAACACGATGAGACTGCTAGTTAGTCATGTGGCAGATATTTGTAAGCTCTCAGTTCAGAACAACATTCACACTCTCTTAAAGGTACAATATACGCCTTCAACCTCATAACAAGTGTCTTCACGAGAAATTAGTAGAATTCATGAATTGGAACTCCCTGAACGGGAATGGAACACTGACTGTGGATCTGAGAGCACTCAATCCTCACCGGTAAGCTATCTGGGAAAAAGACGACTTCCTTCTTTCTTCTCTCATTGACTCCGTTTTTAACTTTTCAGTTGCGATCATTTCGCCTCCAAATCAATTTCTCCCTGTCAGTGTGTTTACACGGCATGAAAAATGACCCTTTGGGACATCGTCTCGATGAAGGATATCAAGGATCCATCACATGCAGTCGCAGTTTCCAGCGCTTGAGTGTCCTGACCTTTCAAATGCTCATGGCAATCAGTTTACCTCTTAATCGCCAATTGCACTGGAGGGAAGTTCCAGGCTATCAAACTCCTTTCTCATCCTCTGGAGAAACTGCAGGTTTTGGGTCGGTGCATTTTGGAAATTAAAGTTTGCACAAGAGCTGGGAGTGGAACTATTTCAGCTCACTGTCCTTTCCATATCCCAGCTGACCACAAAACATTCTCATTATCTGGAGAAGTAGGTTGTGCTCCACCTAAATCTGCCTTTTGTTGGAGAACCTTGCCGACATGAAGCACATGGAACTCTCAGGAGATCTGTCAAAATATGTCCCTCTGACTCTGGTACCCTTTTGGTTCAGAACTCGAGTTTCCTGATTATCAAAAAAAATGATTGGACCTGAGAGAAATGGGCATTGGTTCAGATGGTTTTTCAGTCTGTCAAAATGAACACAGATGGAAGTCCATTGAAATTTGCGATCTGACGAAATGAAACCCGCTGTCCTAATGGATTCGTAACTCATCACTTCAACAATTGGGCCACGGCAGCATGTCCTCAAACAAGAGTTAATATTTCCTACAAAATGTGAGGGTTCCAAGCGGAAAGGCAATTATTTGGTAGTCGGACCTGTGACATGACCTCAAAAGCTCTCACCTTCTTGTACTTGATCAGATCAGAGCAGGGTTTTGGGAGATTTAATATGTCTACATTCATATTTAGACAGGAGATTTAGACAGTTTCGATGAAATTATCCGCCGATAAAATGACAAATTGATGTACTTTTCATTCACATCTGAAGCTGAGTTTTACATCAATGATTCGATCAAGGTGATATTGAAGACAGAAGCTGTGGTTTTCCAGCGAAAACCAAGCTGCATGTCATTTAGTAGGATATTCTTTTCCGTGTTCTGGATTATTGCACTTGTGACAATGCATTCCATCACCATACAGATGATCGAGAGAACAGGGAAGAGGTTACTTTACTGAATTGTATCTGTCCTGTTTTTTGTACACATAAAAGTCTTGGTAATGTTGACATATGCTTTGGTCGAAGTTGTTATGGGCCAGGCCAGACTCCTCGTAACATTTCAATAAAGTAGTTCAGTCCTTCACGTTTCTAGCTGTGTTAAGCAACAGTTTCACGGATATTCCAGGAGGGATGGGATTGAGTAAACCACGTATGTTCAAACAAAACAAAATGTATTTACAAGATTGCCGAACGAAACACAAACAAAAGAGAACCTATTACTGAATAACGTAACTCAACCAAAAGGCCAACAAAACATTTCAAGTTAATGTTGTTGTTTCCAATCGTAGCAATAATCCCCATAAGCATTCCTTTGCACAGAAAGTAAATAGATATACAGGATCAAACAGGAGAGATGTCAGAGCGAGAAGAGGATCAACCTATACCTCTATCTTTGGGCCCAGCAGCTTTAATAACTGCCCGACTGCTTTGAATCAAAAGCCAGACCAAACCAATTATGGGAGAACTAGCCACTCCACTTTCTGTGTACATGCCTTTTTATTCTTAACGTGAAACCCTTTTAACTGAGGCGGTATCTCTTAACCATAATTAAATTGGCACTGAAACCTTTCTAAGCCCGGAATTTTTAGAACCAGTGTTTTCACGACATTTTTATTAAAAAAAGCATGGCAGCAAAATGTTGTTAAACGAGCGTTACCATCACAATGCCAGCTTTGTAAATAAATTCAAGTAACGTTCGTGCCAGTCCAGTGTGAGGCAATGACCAGCTACACAACAGCGAACCTAATCATCGCCCTTTGACATTCATCATCGTTATCAATGTTGTGTCTCCCACTTTTGACACGATGGGAGTTTCCCTTGCCCAAGCCCCAATTCGACGAGCCTTGTTTGTAGTGTGCTATAAAGAAAGAAATAACAGAAGAGAGAAGATCATTCAGTAACAAAGACTATGGATACTACAGCAAATAAGTCATCCCTTGATCCCCAAATGAATTTTCTGTTACCTGCAGGAAGCAAGAGCATGTTGAAATGCTTCTGGTTTCACTGCTTAATTGTAACTACTGTAACGGTCAAAAAAGCTTGACACCATCCAGGAGAAAGGAACCTGCATTACAGTCATCATGGGCATAAGTGGTCACTCCAACCACATTCAATCTACTGTAGCAGTATAAGAAAACAACACAAAAAAGTCTTTCAGATATTCATTATGTTCCTTTTCACAGCACTTTACGGAAAAATATAATCTATGATACACAAATTCAAGAGCATGAAAATGCATGCTCAGCTTGAAACTACACACTATCCTGAATTCTAAATTTACAACATCTTCTTTGCCTTGGGGTCAGAAATCCCTGCGTAACAGGAAGGCCGAGAGTTATGCAACCAATGGCCTGCAGCTCATCACCAATTCGTAACTGGCTGTTGGGGATAAATAACTGATATCTTTGCAATCACTGGTATGAACATGTCCTGAATAAAAAACAGAAATTATGATGGAAATCTGAATATTAAAATGCTGGAAATCAATGTTTCCCGACGTCAAAATCATTTTGAAGATAAATAATAGACAAAATGTTTGGAAAAGGGTTTATTTCTATATATGGTGAAAAATAATAATAAGCCAGTTCATATTGCAACTAAATGGGCAGTTAATGGACTGTGGGGATACGCCAGCTTTGATGTTTCTGATTCGATGTTTGAGGAGAGCATGTCACCAGTTAGCGTTTTTTCATATATTCCTTCACGATATTGGACGAACAGGTTGGTTGGTGTTTTGAGAAGTAGATGTCATATCATTGCTGGATTCTACCTCGGGTTTTGAGAAGATTTTTAGCTCATGTTGAGGTTCTGGATGTAGGTTTTCTAGATGAGTTGGAAGGTTCTTTTCCAGAGATTTTATCTTCATTTTAGGTAACATCTTCAGTGGGTCTCCGGGCGAAGAAGTGTTGATAATTCCTGCTTTCTGTTTATATACTTGGGTTTTGTTGGATTAGTAATGTCATTCCCTATGGTGACGTCATTTCCTGTGGTAGTGTCATTTCATGTTCTTTCTCTCAGGTGCGGTAGATGTGGTCGAACTCAATGTGTGTGTCGGTGGAGGTCATTGAATATGGTCTGCAGATTTCACAGAAACAAATCCAAACAAGCAGACAAAATGCGCCCAGAAATCCACTAAATGTTACCACATACAGTGATGAAACGTTTGAAAATGGACCTTTCAGTTCAGTGAACAAGCCTACATCCTGGAAACTACATGTATGCTTATTGCAGGCTAAACGACTGTCAAGCTATAACAGTGCATACATGGACTTTGCACGTCATTACTGAGGGTGCATGAAGGGTTGTAGACTCCACAGGCAGAATATGTTCCCATGCCAACTCCCGTGTATGCACATTCAACCTCATATTAATATCGTAAGCAATTTAAATTCGTGCTCGCAGTCAGACAAGCAATACCAAACTTTATGTTCTCACGTTGAACACCACAACAAAGAGTACAAATTACGTTGAGTTACCATGTGTCAATATAACTCATTAGTGGCCTCCTGGTAACTCCCTTGTGCAAACCAACACCAGACTCCCTATTGTATTTCAGACCAGCTCTCATGTCATTTCCTGTAGAGCATGTCGAGCTTGGATTGTCCAGCTTCCCATTTGGTAAATAATCAAGTGAGAACGTTCAGATTCTATCAAATAGGAATCATCTTCGTGAATCTTTCGCTTTTGATAGGTCTGATGATACATCAAACTCTCCCTGGTTAGGTTCAGGTAGTTTGTCTGCACAACTGACGCACTCATCGGCAGCAGTCATTGGCAATCCACGCCAGATTGTTATAATTATTTATGTATTTAACTGATACGTCATAGCATTGTTTGCAAACTGAATATTTCCACATAAGAACCCAAATAAAGGCACAGTAGGCGGATCTATGACGAATGTCTCCTTCTTGTGTTAAAGATTATGACAAAAGATACATATTCGCTGTGAAAGTTCAGATAGAGCAGGAGCAATAGTTCGATTTTTCTTTCTTCGTCATTTCTGGCAGCTGTGTTTTCGTTATGATGGCAGAAGTTATCGCCCATTCCTAATTAGCCAGAAGTCAACTCGGATAAATGCTGCGGATTTTCAGTCAATAATGACATTGGGCAACATAATCATATAAAACACTCGAACACCTGATGACGAAACAAATACTACTGTGAACGGATACCTATAAAATTGCATTCATTGGGAATATCGCAAAGATGAGAAGAAACAAAAAATAATGATAGCGCCACGTATCATAATTTAACATAAGCGATTCTAAGGTATGGATTCATGCAGGCATGATCTGTGGCAATTGTGGCATTTGCAACATTAAATTTACTTAGACGTATTTTGAGGTTATTCATCTTTCTGATGTGAAAAAGAGTTGGGCACACATGGGTACGTTAACACGCTGGTTCAATGAAATATTCTGACTGCACGTGTTGTCAGTTATTTGCCCCTGTGGACTTGCTTAAATAAATGAGGGATGATTTGATTGCGTCTCAGAGATAACGTGTGAAGCCTCGGGAGTCCTCCCAATTTTTGAAAGACAATGCACGGTTCAGCAAACGGCCCACTTATTTGCCATTTGTTACTCCATTCTCGCACTTATTGGTGCCCCTGGTAAATAACGTTAACTGCAAAACTTTGGTTTTATTTAGCTATGAAAGTGTTGTGTCTTCTTTTCATGATCAAGCTCATGTTCTATTATGTATTGATTTTTTTTCAATTTTATGTTAATGTGACGACGTGGTAATTTATATGTTTTCATTCTATGATATGATACAGTTTAAAGTTAAAATAAAAATTAAAATTACATGGGTTCTGTTAACATTAATCCATTATTTTCAGAGCATTGTGTTTTAGTTTTTAGTGTTGCACAAAGCAATCTCGTCGTCATGCAGAAA
This sequence comes from Hemiscyllium ocellatum, assembly GCF_020745735.1. NCBI lineage: Eukaryota > Metazoa > Chordata > Chondrichthyes > Orectolobiformes > Hemiscylliidae > Hemiscyllium > Hemiscyllium ocellatum. Next base: position 89,010 of record NW_026869218.1, on the reverse strand, counting down.
CACGGATTACGACGGGGCTGAGCATATATTATATTACAATAATTCCACTTGATGGTTGCGAGATCAAATTTAATTTAGTTTATTGGCATTGCAATCTACACTTTGATTTCTAGACCGATGCAAATATTGCAGTCTAGTACGTTCTCAATGGAGATTTTTAATGAGATCTGGGGACTTCCTTTGTTCATTTGCGGCATGTGGTCGTTGCAGTATTTGATGCTCAACCATTGAATTTCAGAAATGGTTGAGGAATTGAGTGGAAATTCAATTTGTTTTTAAAAAATCGATGATGCATTCAAAATGTTACCAATGGAGTATTTTCCGTATGGGTTTTTTAATGGGTCAGCCTATTTTACTTGTGTTTGATGTGGTTGACACTGACATCATGAATTTTGCTTGCTTACCTTTGATTTCTATTCGAAATCGTCGGGTTTGACTTGATCCATAGAGGAGTGCTTTAAATACGAAGGATTCTTTCATGAGACCTTAAACAAATGAAGGTCACCATAAAGACATAAGGGTAAAATCGAACACAGTACAAAAAGCTCGAAAATTTAATAACATTAGACAGATAATTGGAAATAAGATGGAACGATGGAGGTATTGAGACTTGAAATCACACAATATATGGTATAGGCAATGGAAGACATCACCACCACTTTTGGACATATATCAGGAATTCAAGAAATGACAGATTTAGCGATAAGCTGCAACCTCAGTTAGTAACAATACATGACACTGATTGCCGTGATGAGGATATAGATTAATTGGAAAGTTAGAAAGTTCTATCGAAATGCTGTTGGATGTGGAAATTTTTTACATCAGCAAACATAGTGTTGCTGGTTGGATGGGACATGGTATGCATCAAAACGTTGCAGCAAATACTTCGCATTTTGCAGATGCTTATTTTGATAGCTAGGCATGAGGTTTGGTTCACTGTCAAAGGTAGGGTGGGGTGGGGGAAGGCGTTGAATTTATGAAGGGGTAGTTTGCGTTGATCCATGTGCTGAAAAGTAATTAATCCAGCATTGAATGTCGAACATTTAGCAATGGATTTGACAAAGCTAGAATATTGAAGGGTAAACTTGAGCAATACATTCGATGATTCAAAAGCTTGTGGCATGTGCATCATAATATATCTCTGTCTATATCTCTCACAGCAAACTTGATAGCAATTGCAATCCTCTCCCGAGGACGGTTTGGACTTTCCCGGTGCAGCACATGTTACTTGGTGGCAATAGCAGTGAGTGACTTCACTGTCATCATTACTGCTGTTGTCCTGAAACGGATTCGACGCATTTACTTTCAGGACAGTTACCTGTCCACCACGCTTGCTTGCAGACTCGGTGCAGTGCTGGTCCGTTGCAGCCAGGATGGTTCAGTCTGACTTCACCTTCAACAGCTTTGTAGCCATTTGTTGCCAGAGATTGAAAGTCAGATACTGCAACAGAAAACTGCATCGTTGGTGAATGGATAATCTATGCCTTGAGCTCTATCAAGAACGTCCCTTTCTACTTAATCTATCAACCTTTGTACACTGTGAATGCAGTGGGCTGGTTTTGTGACGTTCGTGTGATCTTCTATACTTGGCCAATCTGGCAAGTCTATGAGTTGGTGGACCACACGTTAACACCTTTTCTATCATTCTTGCTTATCGAGCTTCTGAACAACTTGACCGTAAGGCACATCTTAGCAGCCATCAGAGCACGGAGGAGACTCCGTGGTGTCAACAATCGTGGTGATATGGAGATGGCAAATCGCAAGAAATCCATAGTCTTGCTCTTCACAATCTCCATCAGCTTCCTCCTCTTGTGAGCAAGCCATCTCAGGCATTTTCTCTACGTACGAGTTGCAGGCGAAGGCTACTTCTCTGGCCTGGATTTTAATGACCCACGGTACATCGTTCAAGAGATGGTTCATATGCTTCAGTTCCTGCAACCTCGTCTTCATATACGCAATCTTCCAGAACAAGTTCCGAGAGGAGATAAAGAAGGTGCTGGTGTGTCCTTTCAGCAAGCTCACTGCTGGATTTAAACAGGAAAAAGTGAGAAGAGAGAAATGCTCGTCATGTTTCATATCCTGCAGAGCGAATCTGTGTCACGTCAATCTCTTCAAATCGCATGTAATGGGTCCAAACTCAGCAAATTCAAGGAGGCAAAGCCAATAGTCCAGCAAATTCAGTTTCTTGTTGACTACGCAGAAGGATCTGAAACGTTTAAATGTGATGGAATGTGACGGAAAACCTCGATCTGCAAATATCCTCTCAAATGTAAATAAGACGTCATGATGTTATTACTTCAAAATAGAATGGGAAACGGTCTCTTTAGCTCCTTGACAAAGTATTTGTTCGGAAATTGTCACCACTGAAACCAATCTTATTGTTTTTTTGTGCTTTTTTTCAATAAATCTGAGAGATTCTGTGCATGTTGTTTTATTGCACGTGTTGCTGATCTTCAGAAAAAAATCAATTGTCTGTCAAATGTTCTGGAGTAAGAAATAGACCATCTCAGGTAATCGAAACGGTTAGGCAATGGGCTAGAACAGTTGCTACATGTCATATGGAGAGAGTCGAAAAGACACGCCATTTCATGCAAACAATGAATAAATTCATGCCAGTTCCACATGCAAATATAATATAAACGAAGACATGTTTTACATGCTTTACAATTGAAAAATGTTGAGATTATGTTTAGATATGCACCACAATAAAAATTAAAACAACATACCATCATGAAACTTCGCAGATCAAAAGAAAGCTATGAAACACAATGCGTATAAACTAGCTCACAAAAGAGCGAATCAGCGAAGCCTATTCTCTGGGCCGATTTTCGGAGCCCTCCGATGTCGTCACTTTCAAACGTCTATCCAAATCTCTTTTGAAACGCCATATGGAACCTGTCTTACACTTTCCTGGACAACACACTCCAAATTCGAATAACTGAATGAGTAAAGAAGTCTCTCTTCACTTCACTTCTTGCTCTCTTGTAAACAACATTGATACTTTTACTCCTTTGTTTCTACTGCACCATTTTGTGGAAACAGAATGTCCTTCGTTGTACTGTAAATATTGAGCTGTACAATAAGGTCATCTTTTAATTTCTTTGCTGAAAGCAGAATAAACCTTTCCAACGTTCCTACCCAAAGAAAATGTTCATTTCTGGAATAATTGTAGGAAATATCTTGTTCTCTGTCCAGGTTTATGATATTCTTCTTTTAGTAAGGTACCAGGAACTGAGTCAGAGTCCTGGTTCTGACAAATGTTTTTTTTTTCAGAGGTGTAGCAGCACTTCTTCCTTTTCAGCATTTTACCTCTACTGATACATCCAAGGATCCAAAACGACTTCTTAACAACTGTATAAGCTTTACTGGTTAACTTCAGAGAATTCTGCCTGACCTTTTGTGCTTTGCCAGGGCGACACTCTCGACTCTGTTCTCCAGAATCTGCAGAGTTCACTTTCACCTTATTCCAGCCTTAGCCTCTCTCCTGCATTTCCGAATCTCTTCCAAATTTCTAGTACAATTAATATTACAGAATGTATAATCTGCCTCTTTTTTCTTCCTTGTATTCCCAACAATATCGTGATTTATTCACTCTATCATCACGTAGCCTATAATTATTACTCATATGCACATACTTAGTTTCCACCATATTTATCTTTCTTTTGAAATTCTCCCATTCTCATCCATTGATTTATCAACCATAATGCATTACTCATCAGCGTCGTCAAGTTCAAAGTTTAGATGCCTAAGATCTAGCCGAGGATCTTAAACTTAGCCTGATTTCGACCCACTTCCAAGCAATTATCAGTATTTGTCGTAAGCTGATTACTATTTGCCATTCTGCTGTTCTCCACATTGCCTGCCTCATTTACTAGAACCAGATTCCGGACAGTTCCATGTCTGGTACGACTGGAAATATACTCTTCCAGAAACGTATACAACACACTTTGTCGACATTTCAGCCTTTCGTTGACCAAAAATTTACACTTCTCACAGTCTGCCCTAACGTATTTAAAATCACAAAATATCACAATCCAACTTGCCCAGCGAGTTTCCTTGATCTGCACGCCAATGCTCTCATCTACTTAGTCCCCAATACTTGGAGATCTCTTGTAAATACCCAAAAGCTCACCACTGTCTTCCTGCTTCTGACCTCCAGGCATGCAGGACAGCGGCATCATATGACTGAGATGCTTTCTGTGAAATGCTGCCTCGCTTACCGTCTTCGTAATGATTTTGAAGGAGAGTTGTGTTCAACAGGAGGAAGAAAATCCAACAGAAGGTGGCTGTGAGAAGAGACTGTAGAGGATTCTGAGAGAGGTTGCCTTGCTCTCCACAATTGTGAAAGGCCCCTTGAAAGATCCAGCGACACAAAACAGTGAAGCCCCAAAATTAGATGACTCTAGTGTTTCCTTCCCTTCCTCCATCCTCGATTAAACGCAAGAGAGAGAGGGAGAGATAGATAGATAGATAGATAGATAGATAGATAGATAGATAGATAGATAGATAGATAGATAGATAGATAGATAGATAGATAGAGAGAGAAGAGATTAGAACGACAGATCATATTTAAGGGACATCAGGTCATCAGCATTTTGCATCATCTTGATGTTCAAGTATGACAGAATCACGGGGAAAGCTTATGATATTTGAGCTATATAAAGCGTGCGAGGTTTTGGATTAACAAGGTATCCAGGATAGTCAGATCTGCATTTCGTGTCAGACAGTTCCAGTTCTTGAATGATACGCGGTTGACTTGGAGAATCAACAGTTCGCACTATGCAGCAGTCAAGAAAGAGAGAGGTTTCCTGAAGTGTAAAACCAGAGGAGTATCACGGAACGTCACGATTGGCATTCAAGGAGGAGTGCAGAGATGGCAGGTGAACCGGTGACCATTCGCCATGGGAATAGAGAAAGCAGGTGCAGGAAATACGGGTATCCTTGGATCTGTGTCACATGTATTATATTTTGGAGTTCGATTTGTTGAGCAACTTGAGTGAGTCTGGGTGATGACGTGAGAGAAAACCACAGTACTGTTTTGTCGAGGATACGCTGGAAAAAAAACAGAGAGTCTGGAAGGCAGATTAGTAGTCGTGTGTGACTCAATCATTAGAAAGAACTACGTTTAATTTTGCAGACACATCGTGAGGACCATGTGATGTCCTGTCTTCGGGTGCAAGTATTTGAAACATAAAAAGAATGATTGCATAAGTAAGAGTAAAAAGGTCAGTCATTGGCGTTCATGCTGGAACGAATGAGATGGCGATGGACAGCGTGGAGAACATGCAGGAGCCATACCGTGGATTTAGGCGTATATTGAAATGCAGGAACGAATCCATTCTGGTAATGTGGCCAAAATCTTAGAAATGTTTTGTATGCTACGAGTTTTTTTTTACACACCGCAGAGATCGGCGCGAGCTGGGCGGAAGTGAGGTTGGAGCGCAGAGCTGGTCGGGAAGGTAAGCGATTAGTATTTGAGTGGGTGTGTTCTAGACCCCAGGCCCAATTTCGTAGGGCCTCCCTCCCACCCTCCTCCTCTAACCTAACTTTAAAGTCCACAGGTGACTCAGTGTTATTGACTCAGTGTTCTTGTTTTGGAGACAAAGTGTACAGTCATGGCAGCGCAGGCAGTGGAATGTTCCTCCTGCAGGATTTTTGAGGTAGGGGTGACCACCGATACTCCTGCCGACTTCGTCTGCAGGAAATGCAGTCAGATCCTGCTCCTCACCGAACGAGTTAGGGAACTGGAACTGGAGTTGGATGAACTGAGGATTATTCGAGAGGCTGAGAGGGTGATTGATAGAAGCTACAGGGACATAGTTACGCCAGAGAACACAGGTAGCTGTGTAACAGTTAGAGGTGGGAAGGGGAAGAAGCAGGCAGTGCAGGGTTCCCCTGTGGTCGTTCCCCTAAACAATAAGTATACAGCTTTGGAAACTGGGGTGACAGCCTTGCAGGTGTAAGCTGCAGTGAAGGGGTCTGTGGCGTGAGGTCTGGCTCTGAGACTCAGAAGGGAAAGGGGGAGAGGAGGATAGCGCTAGTTATAAGAGACTCTCTAGTTAGAGGGACGGACAGGCGGTTCTGTGGACATGGGCGAGACTCTCGGATGGTTTGTTGCCTCCCGGGTGCCAGGGTCCGAGATGTCTCGGACCGTGTCTTCAGAATCCTTAAGGGGGAGGGTGTGCAGCCAGAAGTCGTGGTACACATTGGCACCAACGACATAGGTAGGAAGAGGGGTGGGGAGGTCATTCAAAAGCTCAGGGAGTTAGGCTGGAAGCTAAAAGCTAGGACAGACAGAGTCGTCATCTCTGGGTTGTTGCCGGTGCCACGTGACAGTGAGGCAAGGAATAGGGAGAGAGTGCAGTTGAACACGTGGCTGCAAGGATGGTGTAGGAGGGAGGGCTTCAGGTATTTGGACAATTGGACTGCATTCTGGGGAAGGTGGGACCTGTACAAACAGGACGGGTTGCACCTGAACCAGAAGGGCACCAATATCCTGGGGGGGGGGGGGGGGGGGTAGGTTTGCTTGCACTCTTCGGGGGGTTTAAACTAATTTGGCAGGGGGATGGGATCCGGACTTGTAGTCCAGCAAGTAAGCTAGCTGTGTGTCAGGATGTCCAAGAATGTGGGAGGCTGTGGAGAAGGTAGCACTGACAGGGAATACTTGCGGACACAGAGATGGGCTCAAGTGCGTATACCTCAACCCAAGGAGTATCAGAAATAAGATGGGTGAACTTAAGGCGTGGATCGGTACCTGGGACTACGATGTTGTGGCCATCACGGAAACGTGGATAGATGAGGGACAGGAATGGTTGTTGGAGGTTCCTGGTTACAGATGTTTCAGTAAGATTAGGGAGGGTGGTAAAAAAGGAGGGGGGTGGCATTGCTAATTAGAAATGGTATAATGGCTGCAGAAAGGGAGTTTGAGGGGGATCTGCCTTTGGAGGTAGTATGGGCTGAAGTCAGAAATAGGAAAGGTGCAGTCACCTTGTTGGGTGTTTACTATAGGCCCCCCAATAGCAGCAGAGATGTGGAGAAACAGATTGGGAAACAGATTTTGGAAAGGTGCAGAAGCCACAGGGTCGTAGTCATGGGCGACTTCAACTTCCCAAATATTGATTGGAAGCACTTTAGATCAAGTAGATTGGATGGGGCGGTGTTTGTGCAGTGTGTCCAGGAAGCTTTTCTAACTCAGTATGTAGATTGTCCAACCAGAGGGGAGGCCATAATGGATTTGGTACTCAGTAATGAACCGGGACAAGTGATGGGCTTGTTAGTGGGTGAACATTTTGGTGATGGTGACCACAATTCTGTGACTTTCACCTTGGTTATGGAGAGAGATAGTGGCGCACAACAGGGTAGATTTTACAATTGGGGGAAGGGAAATTACGATGCTGTAAGACAGGATTTGAGGAGCATAAGTTGGGAGCATAGGCTGTCAGGGAAGGATGTGGTGGAAATGTGGAACTTTTTCAAGGAGCAGATACGACGTGTCCTTGATATGTATGTACCTATCAGGCAGGAAAGAAATGGTCGTGTGAGGGAGCCTTGGTTGACGAGGGAGGTTGAATGTCTAGTAAAGCGGAAGAAGGAGGCTTGCATAAGTTTGAAGAAACAGGGTTCAGACAGAGCAGGGGAGGGATACAGGATAGCCAGAAGGGACCTGAAGAAAGGGATTAGGAGAGCTAAGAGAGGGCATGAAAAATCCTTGGCGGATGGGATCAAGGATAACCCCAAGGCATTTTATGCGTATGTGAGAAACATGAGAATGACGAGAACGAGGGTAGGTCCGATCAAGGACAGTAGTGGGAGATTGTGTATTGAGTCGGAAGAGATAGGAGAGGTCTTGAACAAGTACTTTTCTTCAGTATTTACGAACGAGAGGGACCGTATTGTTGAAGAGGAGAGTGTGAAACGGACTGGTAAGCTAGAAGAGATACTTGTTAGGAAGGAAGATGTGTTGGACATTTTGAACAACTTGAGGATAGACAAGTCCCCCGGGCCTGACGGGATATATCCTAGGATTATGTGGGAAGCAAGAGAGGAAATTGCAGTACCGTTGGCAATGATCTTTTCGTCTTCACTGTCAACGGGGGTGGTACCAGGGGACTGGAGAGTAGCGAATGTTGTGCCCCTGTTCAAAAAAGGGAATAGGGATAACCCCGGGAATTACAGGCCAGTTAGTCTTACTTCTGTGGTAGGCAAAGTAATGGAAAGGGTACTGAGGGATAGGATTTATGAGTATCTGGAAAGACACTGCTTGATTAGGGACAGCCAGCACGGATTTGTGAAAGATAGGTCTTGCCTTACAAGTCTTATTGAATTCTTTGAGGGGGTGACCAAGCATGTGGATGAGGGTAGAGCAGTGGATGTAGTGTACATGGATTTTAGTAAGGCATTTGATAAGTTTCCCCATGGTAGGCTTATGCGGAAAGTCAGGAGGCATGGGATAGAGGGAAACTTGGCCAATTGGATAGAAAACTGGCTAACCGGTCGAAGTCAGAGAGTGGTGGTAGATGGTAAATATTCAGCCTGGAGCCCAGTTACAAGTGGAGTTCCGCAGGGATCAGTTCTGGGTCCTCTGCTGTTTGTAAATTTTATTAATGACGAAGGGTGGGTCAGTAAATTTGCAGATGATACGAAGATTGGTGGAGTTGTGTATAGTGAAGAGGGCTGTTGTCGTTTGCAAAGGGACTTAGATATGATGCAGAGCTGGGCTGAGGAGTGGCAGATGGAGTTCAACCCTGCCAAGTGTGAGGTTGTCCATTTTGGAAGAACAAATAAGAATGCGGAATACAGGGTTAACGGTAGGGTTCTTAGTCAGGTGGAGGAACAGAGGGATCTTGGGGTCTATGTACATAGATCTTTGAAAGTTGCCACTCAGGTGGATAGAGCTTGTAAGAAGGCCTATGGTGTATTAGCGTTCATTAGCAGAGGGATTGAATTCAAGAGTCGTGAAGGGATGTTGCAGCTGTACAGGACTTTGGTTATGCCACATTTGGAGTACTGTGTGCAGTTCTGGTCGCCTCACTTTAGGAAAGATGTGAAAGCTTTGGAGATGGTGCAGAGAAGATTTACCAGGATGTTGCCTGGAATGGAGAATAGGTCGTACGAGGATAGGTTGAGAGTTCTCGGCCTTTTCTCATTGGAACGGCGAAGGATGAGGGGTGATTGATAGAGGTTTAGAAGATGATCAGAGGAATAGATAGAGTAGACAGTCAGAAACTTTTTCCCCGGGTACAACAGAGTGTTACAAGAGGACATAAATTTAAGGTGAAGGGTGGAAGGTATAGAGAGTGGTGGGGGCATGGAATGCGCTGCCTGTGGGAGTGGTAGAGTCAGAATCATTGGCGACCTTTAAGCGGCAATTGAATAGGTACATGGATGTTTACTTAATCTAGGATAGATGTTCGGCACCACATCGTGGGCCAAAGGGCCTGTTCTGTGCTGTATTGTTCTATGTGCTATGTTCTATGAGTTTCCCCATTTACGAAAAACCCATCAGCATGACTTGAGGGGTGACAGACAGTGGAGTATTTCTGATTTTTCAGACACTGGGATCATTGTTGCGCAATCACAAAGTTCTCCTGAAGAGATGGGCTTCTCCTAAACACAAAGAGTACAACGTTTGTTGGGGAGGATTAAACTTGCAGGGCCAGAGAGTCAGATGGGTAATGGGCAGAAATTCGGGGAAAAAAAACTGTGAAGGCAAAAAATGAGAGTGGGGGAGAAGAAGTGATGGAAGTCATGCGTATTGACAGTGCCAAAGAGATGGGTGTATTGAAGTGTGCAAGAAAACGAACAGGCAGGTGTGTAAACATTCGTAGAAATAAAAACAAAACTGGCGAGTAGGATCCAGAAATTGCTTTCTGGGTTATGATATTGCTGCATTGAAAGAAAATGCCTTGTATAAGTTAAGCAACCTGTGCCCCTGTGCAATATTAAATAAGGCACGTTCCACTGCATCCTAAATAGTAAGATCTATTTGCAGAAGTTCAGAATGATGTGCTTTTAATGACAGTTAATGGAACGTGAAAGGTTTATGTAAACAAGTGCAGCTATATTGCAGGAATTTCTGTTGTACCATTCAGTGGAGGAATATTTCTGGAAGAAAGTCAAGAGCAACTGTAATGAAATAAGACTGGATGAATCATCTTCACAGACATCTTAGTACGCTGATAAGAGTACACAGAGCCAGAAGAAATGGACCGCATTTTTTCCCTCTCACAACCACATATATACACATACATATGAAAAGAAACTTTATAATGTAACAACATAATAAGTCAGATGACACAAGCAACCAATTAGAAATGTCATAAGCATGCTCATTTACCACAGTTTTTTTTCTGAATTGAATGTGACCCATGAATGAAACGGAAAAGAATGATCACGTAAACCTATTTTGAGTTATGATTTGGTCGTTTCTCTTGTTAGAAGGACTAAAGTTAAAGGTCCAGATATTTAATTGTGTTCTCATTAAGATTCAATAAATTGCCTCTTTCCTTGAACAACTGAAGCTGTACATTTGCATGTACCTCACTGGGAAATATATTTTTGTAATTTTATGTGGTTTGTTCTACTTATAACAGGTAATGTTTCCTTAACTTTTGCTATTCTGTATGGGTTTATGAATTGCTTATATTATAACGACAATTCGTTTTTGCACGCAGAACTATGAAAACTGTATTATGCTGTCAGACAACAACGATCCCCTTTTCGACCTATTCATTCTGTAAGAATGATCTTTGCACAATTCTCACTCTCTGGGCGCATTCCCACCTATCGTTTACTCCTGCACCCCGCCCACACACCCCCTCTAACATATATATCTTCCCTAACTGCAATCAACTCTAAAGATGGATACTGCACCCGAAGGACAATGAACAAAGAAACTTACAGCACCGGAACAGCTCTTCGAAACTGCAAGCCTGCGGGAATCCAGACCCACTATCTAAACATGCCGCCTATTTTCTATGACTCTATTCCCTTTGCTCCCTAACCATTCATTTGTATTTCCAGGTACATCTCACCGACTGGCATTATTCTTGTCCTACCACCTCCACTGACAACGCATTCCAGGCACCCACCACCCTGTCTGTGAAGATCGTTCCCCTTACATATCCCCTAACCTCTTCCCATCTCACTGTGAACTCGAAACCCCTAGATCTCCCCGAATATTATGTCTGGTTCTTTCTCCGTAGGAGGTACCTGAGATGCAGAACGTTTCCAGGAACACAGTTCATGATTACTTAATAAAAATTGTTATGAAGCACAGGTGGATTGGTTGGGTCGGGAGAAATTGATATAAACAAGTGTACAATCTCTCTTTCTTTTGAAGGTGAGTATTATTAAACAATGGGTCAAACTCACAGTCGAGGAATGGATGGGCAAATAATAAAATCAGAGAGTTTTTCAGGGCAGAAGGGCACCATGTGATCATCTGCACCCACTCCAGCAAGAGCTCCCCAGATAGTACCACTGTCCAGCGCTGCCTTGGTCGTCCCCTACCTTCATCCCTTTCAAACATATATTCAACTCTCTTTTGAAACATTCTATGTAACCTGGCTCCAACACTCTCCCAAGCAATGCATTACAACTCAGAAAATCTCTCTGTGTAATGACGTTTCTCTTCACCTCGTTCCTCGTAGTCTTACTAACAATATTGAAGTTACGACCACACGTCACTGACATATTAATTAGTCGAAATAAAATATGCTTTTTACACGATTAAAATCATATAACATTTTAATTACGTCATGGGAATCACCTCCTTATCTTCTCAGCTTCAAGAAAAACAAGACCAATGTCTCCAATTGTTCCTTGTATTTAAACACATGTTTTCTTCTGGCACGATTGTACGAAATCTCACTTGTACTCTTTCCAGGGCTTAAACTAGGCGCCATAATTGAAAACGATACTCGAAACGAGGACTCACCAATGATTTTTAGCTACGTGGCATCATCATTTACTTGTTTTTCCCCTCTAGATCCCTGTTTAAAACCTCAAACATCGTACAAGTCTTCTGAAATAATATTTCAAATTATATGTTCACCTTCAGAGAATAATGTGGAATGAACCCTCATTCTATCCTCTCGTAAGTGTACTTTTGAGCCCACTTTGTCTTTGTATGTTTCTGACCCCAAGCTGTAGTGCATCACAGATTTCTGCATTAAATTTCATCTGACAGGTAAGTGATCATTTGAACAAATTTTCAAAGTCCGTCTTAAGTCTCTCAGCATCGTCCTCACAATTCACAACTCTCACTGGCTTCGTATCATCTTCAACTGTAGAAGTTTTGATATCAATAAGCAACTCCAAATCAGAGAAAAGCAAGATCCCAATACAGTTTGGATGGGAACACCATTTTCAATTCAAACTTCAATTTGAGAAATGACCAGATGTAACTATCATCTATTTCATTTCCTTTCGCCAATATCGATTCGATGTACCCAGAGACCCACCAATCCTAAGCATTTCTCCTTTGGTAATTAACCTGCTATGAGGAACCGTATAAAAACATTTATGAAAGTCCAAATGTACAGCGTCCATAGAGTTATCGTGATCTGCTACTTGCGTCACCTCGTCAATGAAATGAACCAAACTTTTCAGACATGAACTGCCTTTCGCAATGCTTTGTTTGACTGTCTGGAATTACTATAGTTTTCTCTACCTGTATATATACCTTATCCCGTGTTACGTCTGCACTCACTTTTCTAACTCCGATGTCAAACTGACTGGTTTGTCGTTTCGTCAGTTATTCTTTATCCCTTTCTATTGAACAAAGTCTCGGGAGGCAGATCTTAAGCATGGACACAATGCATAGTGGGAAGCCTCACCGTTGTAACAGTGGCTCGGTAAGACTCCGACAAAAGCAATAAGTTAAAGGGTGACATGGGATACAAGATCCTTGCTGAGTTTCAGGCTGATCATTAAATAAAAAGTGCCAGTATGGTTCGAGGACTTTCCAAATCAGTACCAACCACTCGGAGTCAGCTCTAGTTGATGCCTCATATTACAGAAGTGGATAGGAGTGAAAGTTACCATCTAACATTTTTTTTTACAGAGATCAATAACAGATGTCCTTGATTAGAGGAACATTGTAAATTAATTGGCGGGGCTTTGCACACTTGATCAACTCAGTTACATGCTCGAGTAATACATCACAATGTGGAAACGTTAAGCAGGAAGACGGAGGGGCCTTGAACAGAACCGCTACACTTCGGCATTATCTTCTCGTGAGAGATGAACTAAATTATGCACAGGAGGCTGTGAGACAGCTTATTAAAGCTGCATGCCAAGGACTGACACTCTGCTGGGTGAGTGACATTTCAGAGAAATGGTTGCTAAACCGGGAGGGAAGCCATTAACAGCAAAATGATTTCCACAAACTCTCCTTTTTTTACATAATCAGTTGAGCAGGTCAGGAGCTTCAATAAAAGAGGAATGTAAGCAGAGCCAGGAGATTCCATGGACAGGGAAGCTCAGAATCGGACAGATAGTCCTCAGAATAAGAAGTCTCAGCGCTGTTAAGTCTGGAGTCTGGGGCTCAGTGCCCGGACTAGCCAGGCGGATGGTGATCAGCTGAAATTATAATGGGACAGAGTGTAGCAGCAGTGAAACAAAGCATCCACAATCCTGCTTAATGTAACTATCAAGGACCACGAGAAGTGAAAAGAAAACAAGGACAATAAATCCTTGCAGTAGGGCGCTGCTGTAGGACCCGAGCGATGAGCCCACCCAACTCCACATGTCTCACCGGGAGCTGGGCTCCCTTTGAGGTGGTGTTCTCTTGTAACGACATTCGTGCGTCCACACGAATATTGCTTTGACTTTGACTGTTGTGTGGTTTACTCGCAGAACCAGGTACCGGCCTTGTCCCCTCAGCTCCAATTTCCCCTGGTCCCAAGACTGGGTGTACCTGCGAAAATAAACTTCGAAGAGTTTTGGTTAACCTGTGCAGATATTTCACACTTGTCCTCCACGATTGTGGAATCAGTATCAGACGTTGGAAGGGATCCTAGTCATGTACTAAATACATTTGTTATTATTAGGCAATAGTTGCAAAAAGTTACTCGAGGTAATTCTATGAAATTTATTTGCGAACAAATGAAAGGGCCGACCACGCAAGCGAGTGGTCCGAGAATCCCCTCTTGCCAAAGTGTGTAAAGCTACGCTCATAATCAGCTAAAATAGGCAGGATGTTTCCACAAAGCTCCGTAATGGTGGGTCACACCAACGCTCAACGAGATTCAGTGAGTGGTTTTGCAAGTTTTCCTTATGCGAGTATGCAAGCATGGTGGACCTAGCATTAGCTCCAAGGCAGCCACACGGGCACTTCGTTCCTCAGTGGCCATATTTCCACAGTTAAAGTAAGGGCCTGCCATTGGTCCTGGGCTTTTAGTTGGCTTGTTTCCAGTCCCAAAGGTGTAGTACCAGGTCCTGCTGTCGCGAGCATGGATCGCGAGGTTGTTGGGCATATTGTGTTTTGCCTGTAATTTGTATCATGGCATGGTCTTGTTCTGGCCACCGTAATGAACAGTGATTGCGAACAAAAATTCTTAGATGATTTAGAAAATGACAGTTCTGAACTCATGATCTGTGGGGAAAAAAGCATTCATGGACTCGAACTCCAGGCAGCAAAACATAAACATTCAGTAACCAACAAGCAAATGTGATTTCAACGCAAACCAAAAAATGTTACCACTTCTGCAAGCTTCAGTGACTCAGCGCTGAATTGGGATCTTTCATTCTCTGTCAACTTTCATCCTTTTCCAGTTTTTCTTTAGCATCTGTTGTTACCTTGCTCGTTAGGGGAATGAAACATTTACATTTCAGATCAGTGAAAATTAGAGAGTTGCAATTCGAACATTTTCATGTCAAATTGTCTGTGCTTCTGATTTAATCCGTGGCCCAGGGGAAATATATGGAGTCTTTATTGGTCGTCAAATGTGTCGCCTAGACTAAATTCAGTAATGTTTGAAAATCTTGAGGCATGCTACTATAAGTACAACAGATTTGTACTAGCCAATTTAAAAAAATGTTGATCACTAGAGTGGATCAGGGCGTGTTGCATCATGCTCCGAACTTTAGAGCGGATCCAAGGCTTGTGAATTTGGATTCATCTCTCATAATCCTCGGACAAGCAAGTTTTTCTTATTACCAATCACCGTAAAGCATAAGATGCTTGCACTATCATTGCCTTTCCGAAAAATTAGACCCTCTTGAGTACTTACACGAAGAGCTTGTGGACAAGTATCGCGAGCTGCAACAGTATTTCGACCAGCTTTCTGTCCCTGGCCATCCCTTCTGCTCGTTTGGCAAGGGATAACAGCAGCAATCCGGTCTAGGACAGTAATATTTTGGAACTTAGGGGATTCGGGTGCTGGTATGTTGGGAGGGCTTACGAAAGAGTTCCTTGGACGCTGATCTCGATTATCTTTATTGGGGGCTGATGGCTCTTTGCCACTTCCTTAAACTCAACAACGGAATTTCTGATCTTAAAAGTTGCACCTCGTCTGTTTACCGTGGCAAAACATAGTCTCCACTGAGCGGGGAAAATGACGGCGTTCCGTCTGCAAGAGATTGTCTCGAAACCCATGGCTTTGCTTTGATCATGCTTGTAGAGTGATTCGATCGCTTCCTCACCTCGACGGTCCCAGGCGCAGAGCAGTCACCTGCAGGTAAACAAAGAAGACACAAAGAAAGCCAAACAACAACAACAACAAAAAGATACAACACTGGCGCCGAGTCCAATTCCTCAAGGCTTCACCAAGCCTGGCAATCAGCAACGTTTCCAATCCTGGACATTTAGATCTGCCCATCTTCCATCGCACCTCAAGGTATGAGCCTTCAGGCTCAGATCAGGAGTTTGGCATTTTATACATTTAGAGACACCATCTGCCTATTTTCTGCCTTGCCTCGGGGGAACAGCCCAGCAGGTCAGACAGCATCCAAGGAACAGGAGAATCGAAGTTTCGGGCCCGAAACGTCGACTCTCCTGCTCGGTGGATGCTGCCTGACCTGCTGCGCTTTTCCAGCAACACATTTTCGGCTCTGATCTCCAGCATCTGCAGTCCTCACTTTCTCATGGGAACAGCCAGCAGGCGCAAGTCAGGATTAAATCCTTAACCAAATGTACTACTTTAATGTGGTCATTTCATTTTTTCGTCTTCCTTCAGGGGATCAGCCTGCAGGCTCAGGTCAGGATCATGCCCTTAATCAATTTTAGCAATTTGATTAGCTCTACACAGTATTCACACTTTCTCATGCACCAGTTCAAGTTATTGAAGGCACTAACTTAGATTCACACAAGACCATCTATTGAAGGTGAAAAGACCAGTTGTTCAACAAATTCTCGAGAGGCAGAACTTGATCTTAAACATTTTATTCCACGCTGAATCATAGGTAGAACCTCTATCCTAAGCGTTAATCGTTAGGACTCCGAAGCACAGCAGAAATTCACAGATCTATAAAGGAACCAAAAACCAGGCTGAGACACATGCTGACCATTACTAATTCGCATAGTGATGAATGTTCGAATTCACCTATGTTCTTTTTATCTAACCTTCACATTCCCTTATGTCTGTATTCCGATATTCTCTTATGTTCTGTTGTCTTCGTGTATTCTAATTCGCTTTTGTTCTTGCAGTCACATGCACTTATTCTTATTCAACTATATTTTCTGTTTAACTTATGTTCACATTATACAATGTCCTTATTCATTCCTATTCTTATTTTCTTATTTTTTATATTGTTTGTCTCTTATTTTCCCCTTCATTCTTCCCATGCTTTTATGAGCGTATTTTACCAATCACTTATGTTCTTAACCTTTGCTCTTGAAATATTTTAGAGATGTTCTTGTTCTCCTGTGCTCGTCCGTTTTTGTCTTCGCGTGTACTTATTCTCTTGTGTTTCATTCATATGTTTCTACTGTCTTATGCCCGCTCTAACATCTGTATTTTTCTCTATTCTTGTCTTGTGTAGTTTTTCTCTCGTGTTCTCATTTTAGTGTTCGCAAATGCTATTTTGTTCTTATTTTCTTATTCCCGTATGATCTTATGCTCTGACCTTATTAATCACTTCTGTTTGTAATGCCTTATCTTCCTGTTCTCTTTTGTTCTTTTTCGCCAAGACACTTATTTTCTAAGTCGCTATTGTACGTATTTCATTATGTTCTCATCATGTTATGTTCTTATTCTGTTGTGTTCTTAGTCTCTTATGTTCTTCCTCTTTGATATTCTGTTTTCCATTCTACCCATATGTCCGTATGGTATTATTTTATCAGTCAGTGTTATTCTTATTGCTTTGGTCTTGAATTTGAGTATTCATTTTCTTAATCGCTTGTGCTCTGATGTTCTTGTTCTCCTATGCTCTCATCCTTAACATTTCATTTTTCTGAAATGTTCATATATTCCTGCTATCTTATGTTGGTCTTCAGATATGTTGTTTTTCTCTTTTATTATTTTGAATTTTCATTCACTTACATTCTTACCTGAATATTTACACATGTTCTTATAGTCTTATTCTCTTGTGTTATATTTCACCTATGATATAATTATTTTACCTTCCTATTCGCTTATGTTTTATTTGCATACTTACTTATGTTCTGATTTGATCCTGTACTTATTCTCTTTCTTTATTAACTTACGTTTTTAGTTTGTTGTTTTCTTAATCTCCTATGTTAATGTACTTATTCTTTTTGTTGTCTTGTTATTTTATTCTCATGTGTTGTCATTCTCTTATGTCCTCGCTCTCTTCTTCTGTTATTTCCTTGGTGTGTTATTGTCTTCATTTTTAAATTCCTCATTCACTTAGGTTTTTATGCCGTTATTTATTATTGCCTTATGTTGAATTCTCAAGTATTCCTATTCTCGTCAATTCGTTTTTTCCTACGTTAAAATTCCGTATTCTCTTTCTCCAATATTCTTATTCTATAAGAATCTTTTACTTTAATTGTTTTACGCTCATATGCCATAAAACATATTCTTAATTTGCCAGTTTCCAAGTCTTACGTTCTTATGATTATCCGTGTTATTGTCTCTTATGTTCTTACTGCTTGACGTTTCTATGGTTTGCTGACTCATGTTCTTATTCAATTACATTGAATTCTATCTGAATCTGCCGATTTTAGTCTCTTATGTTCCTCTTTTCCTAATAATAAATAATCTTATTTACTTATTCAATTACATTCTTATTCTGCTGTTCTCTAATTCTGATATTTTTTATTCTCTCATCATCTTGCGTGTTTTTCTTATGATCTTTTTCTTTTATTTTCCCATGTTGCTGCTCTCTTATGTTCTTATTCACATAGATTGATTTCTTTTCCGTTCTTATTATTTTTTCTGATGTATTCCTTTTCTTGTTCGTAAAAGCACTTATGCTTTTGTTTTCTGAAGGTCTTATTCTCGTAACATCGTACATTCTTATACTCTTACATTTTAAACTCTACAGTCCTTTGTATGTCCTCGCATATTTATGTTCCAATTCACTTATTTTCGTGTTATCCATTTAAGTAATTCTCTGGTTCATGTGCTTATTCTCTGATGCTCTTCTGTTTCTGTTCTTCTGTTTAATTATTCCACTGTGTTCCTATACTGTTATGTTCATATTTTTGTACTCAGTCATGTTGTTACTCACTTATATTGTTTCTTTTTCAATTTAAATCTCATGTTTTTTAATTCTATATTCATATTTACATATTCATATGCATATTCATTACAGACTAAGAGGATGCTCTTAGTCTGTAATGCTGAAGGATGAGGAGATATGTTCTCCTGAGTGAATGTTGCCAGAAATGGGACTGGTAACATGAATTCATGGTGAGACAACAAGTGTTCAGTTGTGTAAAGTGAGGCTGGAGAGCGCACGCGAGTGTCGAGTGTATGTGATACGAGTACTGGACAAACTCTCACATAAAGGAATACAGTTTGTCCTTGCAAACGATGCAACTCATTCACCGGTAGGCGTGCTGCCTAATCTAGTTGAAAAACCAGTGGATGCATAGGAAATGGTAGGTCTGGAGTATGTTTATCCAGAATTCTTTTCAGATTGCGTGGTCAGACAGTCACAGTCGGACACGCTGAAGTGAGAGGAAATCAAAAGGCACAAATAAGGAAGCTGACCAGCTTCTGATCTGGTAAGTGGTACAGAGAATGAAGAAATAAGTAAAATGCAAATATCTTTAGCTCTGCTAATCTGATTGAATTACAGCAGAAAGATTAGGAGTTTTAACCAGTTTTATTAAAAAGGTATACACAGTGAAGGAGATTGAATGCATTAATGTGTGTTATTACATAGCAAATGATGTCTTAATGAGGAAATAGAAACCATCATATATTCAAGCAGATGAGAAATGGGCAGATATTCATCAAATAGTTTTGCCATTACGTATAGAAAGGATGTGCAGCGAGTGGCGCATGAGCTACCACTTGGAGGTCAATAAGGGGTGTGGAAAGCACTGGTTCAAATGCAAAGACATTTTTACTGGCCTGGACGACGCAAGGATGTCGTTGAAATTTGCCAGACGTGTCATACATGTCAGCTAATCGGAAAACCACAGACAGAATAAAACCTGCACCATTAATACTTATTAGAACATTTGAGGAACATTTCACAAGAGTATTTTTGATTGCCTAGGGTCCAAACCTCGAACAAATGTTGAGGACATAAATTTGTTAACAATAATGGATGTTCCTTCTAGATTTACAGAGGTAACATCACAACAAAAAGGGGTGTAGAATAATTACTTTTTTCAACTAGATCTAATCTAACAGAAGTGATCCAGTTGCGTCAAGTATAATACCTGACGTCCAAACTATTCAAGGACTTTGTGGATAAAGCAATCAACATCTTTGCATACCAGCCAATGTCGATGCGAGCGCGACAGAGATGGCATGAAACACTGCAGACCGTGTGAACCGGTTATGGTCAGGATTATACAGATGATTGGGAGTACGAGAGATCAGTTTGTACATTTTGCGATCAGAGATGCACCGAATGAATGGAATAAATTTATTTCATTTTCATTAGCTTTTGGACATCAAGTTAGAAGGCGATTAAAATTGATTGAGGAGAACGTAATTAGTCAGAATTCAGAGACTTCCCATTTGGAATACGTCAAATTTTAGAGGACGACTAAATAGAGCTGGAGAGCTGGCTGGACTATATTTAAAAGTATTACAGCACATAATGAAACAAGAAGCGATTATGAAATCACAAATTCGCAATTTTGCAACTCAGGTTAAGATATTGGTGGTAATTTCACTGATAGGTGAACCTTAAAAACATGGACGTTGTCAAACATCGAAGAAATTAAGTGAGGTGAACTACTTGATAAAGACTCCAGAATGGAATAAATCTCACAGAGTGTGTTCTGTAATTATGCTCAGAAAGTATTTTGATAGGGAAGGAAAGCAAGAAGAGAAGGTGTTAATGGCGACAGTACTGAAGGAAAAAGCAAGTTCAGAGGATATTGAAGTGGGCATTCCTCACATCAAATTGAACAGTAAGGAAGTTGTCAAAAATTGGGATAAAATATTGAGTTAACTTCCACAGGAAGATCGAAATTACCTAAAAGAGATATCACTATCAGCATAGGAGATATGGAGAAAGAAACAGGAAGTACTAACCCAATTTTTCACGTTGTAGATATAGGAGATGCTTTTTCCGATTAAGCAGCAACCTTATTGGCATAATCCTCTAAAGTTCGCACAGGTTCAGAAGGAGATAGAACTCCAAGATGTCACAATCGAAGTGAGTTTCAGTGTCTGCACCCCATTTATAGTCATGGTTCCAAAGCTAGATATTACCCAATGGTCATGCATTGGCTATCACAATGTTAACGAAGTTTCAAAGACTGATGCATATCGAATTCCATGGTTGGTGTACTGCATCGAACAAAAATTGACAAACAACATATATTTCTAAGTTGGACTTGCTCAGAGGATACCACTGTCAGAAAGATCAAATGCAATTCCGACATTCGCAGCGCCAAATGAACTATACCAGTTCAAAGTCATGCCATCTGGTATGTAAAACGCTCCTGACACATTTGAGAAACTGACGAATAAGGTGATTGACGGATTATCCAACTGTCTGGTGTGAGAAACAAACTCGTTAAAATTTAGACGAGACCACCAAAGCTGGAAACAAGACAGTTTATTACGAACTTGCAGGTAAGGGTTTCAATTGCATAAGAAAATAAAAGCAAATTAGAACTTAGGTTAGTGTACAGTTATACCGTTTGAGCTGAGTGAGGTCATCTCTCCAGAATCCTAAATACGCAATCTCTCATACTATTCTGCCACTACCCAACTATGCACCACGCCCATTGCCCCTTTCCTTCCAAGTTGGCAATTTCCTCCTTGCACGTGCTGTCATAAGGCTAAACTCTCATCTCGATGTTCCCCTTTGTAACTTCTTTCATTATCCATAGGTACATTCCGTTCTAGTACATACACCTTAACAATGTATCTTTTTCATTCTTCGCTTATATGTTTCAGAAATCTTAGCTTTTTGCTGAAACTGTTGATTTAAATATTACGGTAAAAGCCTTTATAATCTTTAATAAATCTACATTAAAGTTAGTGCATAATTATCTATAATTATGCACTGAAATGTAGAGATACACTTCCCGAAATACCAGCAGGGTTAATAGTCCTCTTGCTGTACCCCTTTTCTGTAAGTTTTTGCTCTATCTGCAAAAACAACAGTGTTCCCGTTTCTTTTCTTAATCATTTGTTTTGATTTTTTTTTTGCAATCTTATTTTCTGCTCTTTTTAACCCTCTGGTGTAGAGGTTCACAATTGAGTTACTTTCTCTTTCTTGCGCTTGTGCTATTATTGTCATGACAATTATTGGTTGTTGCTCGTCCTGCCTTTCGAATTCTCACCGTCCCACATCAGATTTCACAGAACAGTGAAAAAAAATAACAAAGATAAATAAAATAATTGAAATAAAATTATCTGAAGTTGTTTGAATTTAACAACTTCAGACAATTTTACTTCATTATTTTATTCATCTCTTTTATCATTTCACCTGCAATATCATAGAGCCATTAGATATGGACAGCACTGAAAACACAATCTTCGGTCTGGCTCGTCCATTCCGAGTAGATATCCTCAACTGATCCAGCCACGATTGCATGCACTTGACCCATGTCTCTCTAAACCCTTCCTATTCAAATACACATCCAAATTCCTTAAAAGTGTTGGAATTGTACCAGCCATCACCAGCTCGTCTGGCAACTTATTGCAGACACTCACCACCCTTTGCGTGACGCCGTTGCTCCTCACTGCCTGTCGACTTCTCACCCTCCCACACCAGATTTATACCCACTCGTGCTGCACTGCCCCACCTGAGCGAAACGAACTTATCTATTTACCTGAAAAATGCCCCTCATGATTGAAAACCTTCATAAGGTCAGCTCCCAGCCTCTGACGCGCCAGGCAAAATAGTGAGAGAGTGTTCAGCCTGTAAGCGTTTGCACCTTTTCCATTTTCAAATGTAGGATGTAGCATGCTGTCTGAAGCAGTCATCTTAGCAGCTGATCTGTCGCTGACAAACGCTGCAGGAAGGCGTGATAACCTGCTAAATATGCTGTCAAACGAAGATTGCAAAAGCAACATGAGTCATTGAGCAAAACGTGCAATTAGTTCTGCGCTGTTGCTCACTCTAAAGCAACTGCGTCCTTCGGGAGCAGAAAGAATCCCACAGTTGGGTTACAATGACAAGCTGCAGCTGAGCTGGTGGCATTGCGACTGAAATTGCATGCGTCCGAACATTGTGCTTAATTTTGCATATCAGAGCAAATGGTTAGCTCGAGTGTGCGCGTTCGGAAAAGTCAATGTTTTTTTGTAAAAAAAACTTTGCAACGGAAGGAAATACTTCAGACGATCGTGCGATCGATTGCAAATCAGAAAACGAATAGCCACCGTGGTTGTGAGCGCAGGCAATATAAGCCTTTGGTTTGACGAAAGCTCTGCGTAGTTCGGTTAGCTCAGCTGGTTAGACCGTGGTGCTAATGGGTTCAATCCCCACACTGACCATGTGCAGCACTCGGTTCATCAGCTGTGCTTGTGTCAAGGTTTGTCACGGCTTTTGCTTAAACCGTCTGCAAGAACTTGTCACATGATCGATTCAGATGTGTATTCATTTGAAAGCCGACCATCGCTATCATGGAACATCAACTCGTTGGTCCTATGCCGGATCTCAGCTGCGTTGCTGTATTTCCAAACAATGTGTCCCACGAAACCACAAAATCACCAAGCAGAAAGCCTCACCGGTGCAATAAAACATTTGACAGGGATAGACGCACAACTCGATCACCGTACCCATGATGACTGGTGGATGTTGTCTGCAGCAAATCAATCAGTCTCAATTGTTTTCACAAAGAAATGCAAAACATGAAATATATAAAGTATTAAGTCGACCTGGCACAGTCTCGGAGGAGAACCAGAATTCAGGCTTCAATTCACTTCAAAGATTCGTTCAACTCATTTTCCTGGATCTCTGTTACTACATTTCCCGCGACTTCCAGAGGGAATTCATTCGCTTGCTCACCTCTCATGCATCGACACTGGAGTCATCATATCCCCAGCGATATCACAGAGTCATTAATAAAAGCAAATTACTGCAGATGCTGGAATTCGAAACCAAAACAGAAAATGCTGGAAAATCTCAGCAGGTCTGGCACCATCTGCAAGGAGAGAAAAGAGTTGACGTTTCGAGTCTAACTGTACTTGTGGTTCTGTTCGCCGAGCTGGAAGTTTTTTCTGCAAACGTTTCGTTCCCTGGCGAGGGAACATCATCAGTGCTGTTGGAGACTCGTGTGAAGCGCTGCTTTGATGTTTCTTCCGGTATTTATATTGGTTTGTTCTTGCCGCTTCCGGGTGTCAGTTTCAGCTGCAGTGATTTGTATGTGGGGTCCAGGTCGATGTGTCTGTTGATGGATGTTCTTGCCGCTTCCGGGTGTCAGTTTCAGCTGTAGTGGTTTGTATATGGTGTCCAGGTCAATGTGTCTTTTGATGGAGTTTGGGGATGAATGCCATGCTTCTAGGAATTCTCTGGCTGTTCTCTGTCTGGCTTGTCCTATGATAGTGGTGTTTTCCCAGTCAAATTCATGTTGCTGGTTGTCTGAGTGTATGGCTACTAGAGATAGCTGGTCGTGTCGTTTTGTGGCTAGCTGATGTTCATGGATGCGGGTTGTTAGCTGTCTTCCTGTTTGTCCTATATAGTGTTTTGTGCAGTCCTTGCATGGTATTTTGTAAACTACGTTAGTTTGGCTCATGCTGGGTATTGGGTCCTTTGTTCTAGTGAGTTGTTGTCTGAGCGTGGATGTTGGCTTGTGTGCTGTTATGAGTCCTTAGGGTCGCAGTAGTCTGGCTGTCAGTTCTGAGACGCTCCTGATGTCTGGTAGAGTGGCTAGTCCTCTTGGTTGTGGCATGTCCTCGTTCCTCGGTCTATCTCTTAGGCATCTGGTGATAAAGTTGCGTGGGTATCCGTTTTTGGCGAATACCTTGTATAGATGTTCCTCTTCCTCTTTTCGCAGTTCTGGTGTACTGCAGTGTGTTGTGGCCCTTTTGAATAGTGTCCTGATGCAGCTTCGTTTGTGTGTGTTGGGGTGGTTACTTTTATGGTTTAAGACTTGGTCTGTGTGTGTTGGTTTCCTGTGTACCCTTGTGGTGAATTCTCCGTTGGGTGTTCTCTCTACTAACACGTCTAGGAATGGGAGTTGGCTATCCTTTTCCTCTTCTCGTGTGAATCGGATTCCTGTGAGTGTGGCGTTGATGATTCGGTGTGTTTTTTCTATATCTGTGTTTTTGATGATTACAAAGGTGTCATCAACATATCTGATCCAGAGTTTGGGTTGGATTTGTGGTATGGCTGTATGTTCTAACCTTTGCATAACTGCCTCTGCTATGAGTCCGGAGATTGGTGATCCCATGGGTGTTCCGTTGATTTGTTCGTATATCTGATTGTTAAATGTAAAGTGTGTGGTTAGGCACAGGTCCAGTAGTTTAAGTATGCCGTCCTTGTTGATAGGTTCGGCCTCCTGTGTTCTGTTATGTATGTCCAGTAGTTTGGCTATTGTTTCTCTGGCTAGGGTATTGTCAATTGAAGTGAACAGTGCCGTCACGTCGAATGATAGCATGATTTCTTCTTTGTCTATGTGTGTATTCCTGATGACGTCCAAGAAGTCCTGTGTTGATTGTATGGAGTGTTTGGATCCGCTGACCAGGTGTTTCAGTTTTTGTTGTAGTTCTTTTGCCAGTTTGTATGCTGGTATCCCTGGTAGTGATACTATGGGTCTGAGTGGGATGTCTGGTTTGTGTACTTTGAGTAGTCCATAGAATCTGGGGGTGTTGTTGCTTTCAGGTTTCATTCTTTGCTGGTCCGCTTTGGTTATCTGTCCTTTTTTTGTAGATTCCTTAGTGTGTTGTTTTTTCTATTGGTGAGTTGTGGTGTGGGGTCGGAATCCTTCATTTGGTAGGTGTTGGTGTCTGCGAGTAGTTGTTGTGCTTTACTGATGTAGTCTGATTTGTCTAGGATGACCGTCATTCTGCCTTTATCTGCCGGTAGTATGATTATGTTTTTGTCATTTTTCAGTGCTTTCAGTGCTTCCATCTCCTTGGTGTTGAGGTTATGTGTTTGTCGTTTTCTTATCATCATGGGTACTACCGTTTGTCTCACTGTTTGTTGTGTCTCTTCTGTCAGTCCATTGTTCCTGAGTGTGCTTTCTAGTGCTGCTAGGAGGTCTGCTGTGTTGGCATCCCTGTGGTTGTATTTGAGTCCCTTGGCCAGTATAGTTCTTTCCATGTCTGTGAGCTGTCTGTGGGAGAGGTTTTTAACCCAGTTGTGTGTTGTAGTGTCCTCCTTTTTGTGTGTTAGTTTGTCCATTTTTTCTCTTAGTGCTGTTTTTTTGTGGAGTGTTGTCCTGTTCTGTCCTATAGTGATAGCCTGTTCTATGTTCCGGGTCCATTCCTGATTAGTGGTTTTTGAAATTAACGACTTTTGGCGCGCAATTTCTTAGATTTTAAGATTTTAAGTCTAACTGTCCCTTTGGTAAAGATTTTGAAAATAGGGGAGATTTACAGAATTATTAACACCAGGCTCAGAGAAGGTGAGTCAAAGCTCCAGATGCAAAGGTGATAATGACAGTGCACGGAGAGATTAAAGGGAGATTAGGAGCCGCGAATGACCAAGGCTGAAGCCAGTGTTACGTGACAAAATATGTGGGGGATGTGTGAAACAGAGACAAAATGGAAAACAGGGGAGAAGCGTAGCAAAGCGGCAAGAGGAGAGGAAAAATGTATTGACAGAGTGGGAAGCGACAGAAAGAGAGAAAATCAAGAAATAAGAGGTCCACACCAGTGAGAAAAACGCAAATAAAAAGGTAAGTAAAATAATTGAAATAAAATTATCTGAAGTTGTTTGAATTTAACAACTTCAGACAATTTTACTTCATTATTTTATTCATCTCTTTTATCATTTCACCTGCAATATCATAGAGCCATTAGATATGGACAGCACTGAAAACACAATCTTCGGTCTGGCTCGTCCATTCCGAGCAGATATCCTCAACTGATCCAGCCACGATTGCATGCACTTGACCCATGTCTCTCTAAACCCTTCCTATTCAAATACACATCCAAATTCCTTAAAAGTATTGGAATTGTACCTGCCATCACCAGCTCGTCTGGCAACTTATTGCAGACACTCACCACCCTTTGCGTGACGCCATTGCTCCTCACTGCCTGTCGAATTCTCACCCTCCCACACCAGATTTATACCCTGCCGTGCTGCACTGCCCCACCTGAGCGAAACGAACTTATCTATTAACCCGAAAAATGCCCCTCATGATTGAAAATACTTCATAAGGTCAGCTCCCAGCCTCTGATGCGCCAGGCAAAATAGTGAGAGAGTGTTCAGCCTGTCAGCGTTTGCACCTTTTCCATTTTCAAATGTAGGATGTAGCATGCTGTCTGAAGCAGTCATCTTAGCAGCTGATCTGTCGCTGACAAACGCTGCAGGAAGGCGTGATAACCTGCTAAATATGCTGTCAAACGAAGATTGCAAAAGCAACATGAGTCATTGAGCAAAACGTGCAATTGAGTTCTGCGCTGTTGCTGACTCGAAAACAACTGCGTCCTTCGGGAGCAGAAAGAATCCCACAGTTGGGTTACAATTCCAATGCATTTGGCATAAGGTTCGCAGCAGTTTATCAGCAGCACATAACCCTGACTCCAAAGGTCTGTGAGTTTCCAGAAGCACAGTGAGCGATCGTTGAAGGTACGTTTCAACCAGATGATATTTGTCAACATGAAAAGCTGCAGCTGAGCTGGTGGCATTGCGATTGAAATTGCATGCGTCCGAACATTGTGCTTAATTTTGCATATCAGAGCAAATGGTTAGCTCGAGTGTGCGCGTTCGGAAAAGTCAATGTTTTTTTGTAAAAAAAACTTTGCAACGGAAGGAAATACTTCAGAAAACGAATAGCCACCGTGGTTGTGAGCGCAGGCAATATAAGCCTTTGGTTTGACGAAAGCTCTGCGTAGTTCGGTTAGCTCAGCTGGTTAGACCGTGGTGCTAATGACGCCACAGTCGTGGGTTCAATCGACACTGGAGTCATCATATCCCCAGCAATATCACAGAGTCATTAATAAAAGCAAATTACTGCAGATGCTGGAATTCGAAACCAAAAGAGAAAATGCTGGAAAATCTCAGCAGGTCTGGCACCATCTGCAAGGAGAGAAAAGAGTTGACGTTTCGAGTCTAACTGACACTTTGGTAAAGATTTTGGAAAAAGGGGAGATTTATAGAGCTATTAACACCAGGCTGAGAGAAGGTGAGTCAAGGCTCCAGATGCAAAGGTGATAATGACAGTGCACGGAGAGGTTAAAGGGAGATTAGGAGCCGCGAATGACCAAGGCTGAAGCCAGTGTTACGTGTCAAAATATGTGGGGGATGTGTGAAACAGAGACAAAATGGAAAACAGGGGAGAAACGGAGCAAAGCGGGAAGAGGAGAGGAAAATCATTCGCTTGCTCACCTCTCATGTTTGTTTCTTTAGATTTAGTTTTAAAGCTTACTTTTTAGAGGGATGGCAGTGAAGGCAGTGCAATGTTCCTCTTGCAACATGTATGAGGTGAGAGAAGCCATTAGCATCCCTGCTGATTACACTTGCAAGAAGTGCATCCATCTCCAGCTCCTCCAAGACCGTGTTAGGGAACTGGAGCTGGAGTTGGATGAACTGCGGATCATTCGGGAGGCAGAGGTGGTCATAGATCAGAGCTTTAGGAAAGTAGTTACACCGAAAGTTATAGACAGGTGGGTGACAGTGAGGGAATGTGGGAGGAACCAGCCAGTGCAGGGACCCCCTGCGGCCATTCCCCTCAAGAACAAGTATACCGTTTTGGATACTTGTGTGGGGGATGACTTACCTGGGGTAAGCAACGAGGTTCAGGCCTCTGGCACGGAGCCTGGCCCCGTTGCTCAGAAGGGAAGGGTGGAGAAAGTTAGAGTGATAGTTCTTGGGGACTCAATAGTGAGGGGTACAGATAGGCGGTTTTGTGCGGGCAAGGGGTCGTGATGTCTCTGATCGTGTTTTCCGGGTCCTTAAGGGGGAGGGGGTGCAGTCCCAGATCGTGGTCCACGTTGGCACCAACGACATAGGTGGGAAGTGGGGTGACGATGTCAGACAGGCTTTCAGGGAGCTAGGTTGGAAGCTCAGAGCTAGAACAAACAGAGATGTTGTCTCTGGTTTGTTACCCGTGCCACGTGATAGAGAGTCGAGGAATAGGGAGAGAGAGCAGTTAAATGCCTGGCTACAGGCATGGTGCAGGAGGGAGGGATTCCGGTTTCTGGACAACTGGGGTTCTTTCTCGGGAAGGTGGGAACTCTATAAACAGGATGGTCTACACCTGAACCTGAGGGCACCAGTATCCTTGGGGGTGGTTTGCCAGTGCTCTTTGGGAGGGTTTAAACTAACTCTGCAGGGGCATGGGAACCTGGACTGTAGCTTCAGGGTGCAGGACCTTGAGTGTAGGGAGGTTAGGAACAAGGCACCACGGTCTAACCAGCTGAGCTAACCGAACTACGCAGAGCTTTCGTCAAACCAAAGGCTTATATTTCGTGGGACACATTGTTTGGAAATACAGCAACGCAGCTGAGATCCGGCATAGGACCAACGAGTTGATGTTCCATGATAGCGATGGTCGGCTTTCAAACGAATACACATCTGAATCGATCATGTGACAAGTTCTTGCAGACGGTTTAAGCAAAAGCCGTGACAAACCTTGACACAAGCACAGCTGATAAACGGAGTGCTGCACATGGTCAGTGTGGGGATTGAACCCACGACTGTGGCGTCATTAGCAACTGCGTCCTTCGGGAGCAGAAAGAATCCCACAGTTGGGTTACAATTCCAATGCATTTGGCATAAGGTTCGCAGCAGTTTATCAGCAGCACATAACCCTGACTCCAAAGGTCTGTGAGTTTCCAGAAGCACAGTGAGCGATCGTTAAAGGTACGTTACAATAGCCGCCGTGGTTATGAGCGTCGGCAATATAGGAATATGCTTTGAAGCAGAGCGTTCGTTGGTAGGTTACCTCAGCTGGTTTGAGCGTGGTGTTAATAACGCCAAGGTCGTGGTTTCATTCCGCACTCTGATCATATGCAGCGCTCGTCTCGTCAGCTTGCTGTGTCAAGGTTTGTCGTGGCGTTTGCTTTCACCGTCTGCAAGAACTTGTCACATGATCGATTCAGATGCGTATTCATTCGAACGCCGGCCATCGCTGTCCTGGAACATCAACTCGTCGGTCCCATGCCGGATCTCAGCTGCGTTGCTGTATTTCCAACAAATTGTCCCACAAAATCACCAAGCTGTAAGCCTCACCAGCGCAATAAAACATTTGACAAGGATAGATGCACAACTCGATCACCGTACCCATGATGACTGGTGGATGTTGTCTGCAGCAAATCAATCAGTCTCAATTGTTTTCACAAAAAAATGCAAAGGGACAATCGGGACATGAAGCCTGAGGAAGTATGTGAGGTCTTCAATGAATACTTCCCATCTGTATTCACACAGGAGCAAGGCATCGTAGCTCGGGATTTCAGGTGGGATGGTGATTTTCTCAAACATATTACGATCAATAAGGAAGAGGTATTTTATGTTTTCACAGGCTTAAATGTGGAGAAATCCCCAGTGCCCAATTGAATGTATCCCACGCTGCTATGGGAGGTAAGGGAGGAGATTGCTCGGACCCTGGTGGATATATTTAATACTTTGCTGGCCACTGATAAAGTGTGGAATGACTGGAGGATAGCTAATGTGGTTCCTTTGTTCAAGAAGGGCAGCAGGGATTGGCCAGCTAATTAAAGATCAGACAGTCTGACAGCAGGGGGAGAGAAATTGTTGGGAACAATTCTGAGGAACAGAATGAATCAAAAATTGGAAAGGCAGAGATCGATTTGGGATACTCATCATACATTTAGTAGAGTAAGATCCTTTCCCAAATTCAGCTGAGATTTATATTTGAAATTATGATTGAGGATTTTGATGAGGGCTGTGCAGACAATGTGGGTTACATGGAGTTCATTACATCGTTTCACAAGATCCCATATAGAAGGCTGGTCAAACAGACCAATAGGATCCAAGGCAATTTGGCAAACAGGATCCACAACTGGTGGAGGGCTGTTTTTACAATTGAAATTCTTTCACTAACGAGTGTACCACAGGGATCTGTACGGGAGCCATTGCTGTTTATTATATACATTAATAACTCTGATTGAAAGCAGAAGGTATCATTAGTAGGTTTGCAGATGACATGAAAGCTGAGGGTGTTGTCCATAGTGAGGTGGATGGTGCCAGGCTGCAGTCTGAAGGTAGAGGCTGGGACAGAATTTCAAGCCAGGAACTTAAGTAGAAACATCAGGAAAGAGAACACAGCAGACATTGAGGGAAAACTGATTGATTAAAGTGCATTTATTTGAAAATAAAAGGCCTAACAATTAAGGCAAATGAAGTCGGCGCAGGGATGAGAACATGGGACTGGAATACCACAGTTATGGCAGAAACACAGCTGAGAGTGAGACAGGACTGGGAGCTCAATGTTCGAGGGTACAGATTCCATAGGGAGGATAAAACAGGAGGTGAGAGAGGAGGGGGTGGAGTTTTTGATCAGTGAAATATCACTGCAGCACTTAGAGAGGATATTCCTGGGGAATGCCCATTGAAACGATAATAGTACAATTGAAAAATGGGAATGGGCCATCAGTTTGATATGACTACTACAGGCCCCCAACAGTCAGTGAGATTTTGAGCAGTAAATATGTCGGGAGATCTCAGATATCTGTAAGAATGATAGGGTTGGAATGATCAGGGATTGTAACGTTCCAAAACTAGTCTGGGACTGCCAGAGTGCTCTGAGCTTGAATGGATGGAATTTGTTAGGCATGTACAAGAAAAATGACTCAGTCAGAATGTAAATGTTTGGACTGCAGGAAAGGGTAAAACCTGACCTCCCCTTGGGGATCAAGGTAGGGAAATGGACTGAGGCATTAGTGGGGCAATACTTTGGCAAAGTGAGCACAATTGTATTAGTTTGAAAATAGCGATGGAAAAGCACAAGCCTGGTCCACAAGTTAAAGAGCTGAAAATTTGTTGCTGGAAAAGCGCAGCACGTCAGGCAGCATCCAAGGAGCAGGAGAATCGACGTTTGGGCATGAGCCCTTCTTCAGGATTTCTCCACAGGTTAAAGATCAAAATTCATCTTGCCGCAATCTAGAAGATATTAGTGAAGAGCTTTTGGTAATTGATTGTGGAGGCTATTTGCAGGTAAAGGGACGCCAGGCAGGTGGGAAGCTTTCAAAAGAGCGATAAAATGAGAGTTCAGGGACACCATATTTCTGTTAGTGTGAAGGACAATGCTGGATTTTCCTCAGCCTGATCTGCCAATGCTTTTTGTGGTCCCCTTTGTGCCCTCCTGATTTCCCTCTTAAGTGAATTACTCCACCCGCTATGTTCTTCAATGGATTCCCTTAATCCAGCTGCCTATATGTGACACGTGCCCACTTTTTGTTGACCAGAGCCTCAATATCTTCAGTCATCCGGTGTGTCCTACTTCTGTGGGACAGGAGTTACATGCATTTGCAATGACAAGAGTTGATTACGGATAATCAGCACAGCTTTGGAACGCTGCATAGAATTCTGATCATCCTGATCTGGGAAGCATTTCCTGAAACTGCAAATGGAGCAAAGATTGACAAAACTGTTACTGATACTGGAGGGTTTGACAGAAAAGGAGAGGCTGGATAAGCTGGAAAGCAACATGGGGGAGTGAGATAGATTTGGCATATAAAGTTCAGGGGAATGCGAAGAAATTTCTACAGTACACAAGTACAAAAAAGCAATTGGAGAGAAACTAGGGCTCCTCAAAGATCAGCGAAGCCATCCAAGTATCGACCACAGGAGATGGGAGAGAGCCTAAATGAGTGCTTCATGTCAGAAAGTACCGTGGACAAACATTAGGAAAAAAAGGGAAAGAAACAGTGATGGCTCGTAAAGAGTTCCCATTACAGACGGGGTAGTGCTGGAGGTCTTAGAACACAAAGGTAGAGAAATCACTCGGTCCTGAACAAGTGTATCCCAGAACATTGTGGCAAAGTTTTAGCAGGGACGCGAGCAGAAATATTTATATCATTGTCCTTCACATTTCCACTGGGCGTAGGTGGCTGAGGGGTGACCGTATAAAGGTTTATAAAACCATGAAGGGTACAGGTAGCCAACGTCTTTACCCCAGGGTAGTGGAGACCATAACTAGATGGGATTGAACAGCAGAAGGATAAAGTGTTAGCAATTCTGGAAAGTGAAAACAAAGGTCCCCTGGGCCAAATGGGATTTATTCTTGGCTTCTCTGGGAGGGCAGTAAGGAGATTGCTGAGCCGTTGGCTTTGATCTTTATGTCGTCATTGCCTTCAGGAATAGTGTCAGAAGGCTGGAGGACAGCAAATGTGGTCCCCTTGACCAAGAATGGGAATAGAGACAACCCTGGTAATTATAGAGCTGTGAGACTTACTTCGATTCTGAGTAATGTGTTGGAAAGGCTTGTAAAAGCTAGCATTTTTAATCATCTGGAGATGAATACGTTGATAAGGGATAGTCATCACGGTTTTGTGAAGGGTAGATCATCCCTCACAAACCTTGTTGACTTTTTTGAGGTGACCAAACTGGTGGATGTGGATAAAGCAGAACTTGGTAGTGCAGATGAGCAGAGAGATCACTGTGTCCATGTACATGGATCGCTGAAAGTTGCCACCCAGTTTAATAGGGTTGTTAAGAAGGCATTCAGCATTTGAGGTTTTATTGGTACAGGGATTGAGTTTCGGAACCATGTGACAATGCTGCAGCTGTACAAAACTCTGGTGTGGCCGCATTTGGACTGTTGGCTATTGTCCAGGTCACCGCATTAGAAGAAAGATGTTAAAATATTTGGAAAGGGTTCTGAGGAGTTTTACTATGATGTTACCTGCAACGGAGGGAAGGTATTATGAGGAAGGCTGAGGAACTTGAATCTGTATTTGTGTGAGAGAAGAGTTTAAGACCAATTAATTGAGACATATAAGATAATCAGAGGGTGACATGGGTTGGACAGTGAGAGCCTTTTCCCTCGGATGGCGATGCCTAGCACGAGGGCAAATAGCTTTATGCTGAGGTAGTAATTAATATTAATATTAATTAATAGATATCGGACAGATGCTAGAGGTAGATTCTTTACTCAGAATAGTCAGGGCATGGAATACATGGCATGAAACAGTGGTAGACTCGCCAACTTTAAGGGCATTTAAACGGTCATTGGATAGGCATATGAATGAGAATGGAATTGGGAAGGTTAGATGGGCTTCAGATTGACTCCACAGGTTGACACACATTGAGGGCCGAAGGGCCTGTACTGCACTGTCATGTTCTTATGTTGTGTGTTCTGGAGGGCATAATTAGGAGATGGGAGAGGAAAAAACTTAAAAGGCTTTGAAGGAGAAGTTTTCCACAAAGAAGATGGTGCAGGTATGGAATGGGTTTCGGGGGGATGTGGTAGAGAAAAGTACAATAACAATATGCAAAAGACATTTGGGCAGGTACATGGAGAGGAGAAGGTTTGAACGGATATGGGTCAAGTACAGGGAAACGCAACTCGTTCAGGGACTCTGGTCAGCATGGACTAGTTGGATCGAAGGAACCGTTTTCATGCTGCATGACCCTGTCTCCTGTTATTGGAGGAGGAGACCACGAAGATAAGGCACGTTATAGACACTGAAGCAAGTTACAGCGATAGGGATGGTAGTCGGTAATGCAGTACCATCCAAATATGTGGAGGGAGTATAGGGAAAGGATGAGGTTATCGGGACAGAAATTGTTATAGGTGTTACAAATTATTGAAGACACGAGTCACCAAGACATGCCATGCATAGAGTGTTGCAGAGTAGTGAGTCTTAGCACAACAGAACTTACTATAGGGGTGTTGATTGAGCCTGGGGTGTGTCTGTACTGTGCTCCCCTTCCAGCACTGCATCTATGTCATGTTTTGTTAGCCGATGTTTGGAGCTCTCTCTTTGCTCTCTGCTCTGTTCACTGTGAGTGATCTTACCTCACTGCAGGATTTATTGAAGACTCCAAATCTCCCTTCCCTTTGTCTCCCTGGCTGATCAACCATCTTCAATGTGGCGATGGACGAGAAACCCAGCAGCTGGGAAGTCTATTTGAGTCAAGCGCTTCCTAATACCTACAGGAGTCAGAGGAATATACAGTATGGGAAATTAGACTGATCCTGTGAGGGATACACATGGAGAATGTCACTAAGTCCAACAGAGATCTGA
The DNA here is from genome assembly GCF_020745735.1 of Hemiscyllium ocellatum. Classification (NCBI taxonomy): domain Eukaryota; kingdom Metazoa; phylum Chordata; class Chondrichthyes; order Orectolobiformes; family Hemiscylliidae; genus Hemiscyllium; species Hemiscyllium ocellatum. The sequence continues at coordinate 54,136 of NW_026869218.1, read as the reverse complement.
AAAACCCTGTCTCCATCCCTGGCCTGTGCTGCTGTGTCTCTCTGGAGTGAAGACTTCAATTGGCTCAGGTTCTGAAGTAGCTGCAAGAGTGAGAGACGCTGACAGAGGCAGCAACTAGAATCTCACAGTGATGGATACCACATGGAGTAAGACTGAGTGATATCACAAGAGGGCAGGAAGATTTCATAACGAAACAATCATGTAGCAAGTACAGGTTTAGGTTCCTGATGCCCTGGTATCAGTGCTCAGAAATGAGCAAACTTTGAGCAGGTGAAGTGATGGCCTCGTGGTATTATTGCGAGAGCATGTATCCAAAAGCGCACCCAATGTTCAGTAGAGGCAAGTTTCAATCTCACCATCAGAAATGGTGGAATTTGCAATCATCATTTTTTTAAAAATTGCAATTAACAATCCATGAATAAGTACGAAATCATTGCTAATGTCCAAAACAATGTTTGTTCATCAAACATACACTAGGAGACATCTGCCATCCTCCCGTGGTCTGTACGACATCCCCACAGCAAAGTGTTTGCCTCTGAAATGGCTGAGTAAGTTACGCAGCTAAAGGGCAGCGTGGGCTGGGCAAGAAAGGCTGGTCAGCCAGAGACACCAACATCCCATACCTGAGTTTAAAAATAAACCATTCGGATGGTCCCACAGGAAGTGTGCTGGGACCAGTGTCCTGGCCAATCACGTTGGTAGGTTTAGGGACAGGACTTCAAACTGACAGAGAGGATGCAGGGACAGGGTTCAGGTGAAAGGAAATTTCCAAATCCAAATAGAAAAGGTGAAGCTTTGGAACAGCACGGGGATGTGGCTGAAGGCAATCAGAAAGCACCAGGATGGGACCAAGTTGAACTAAACTGTACGTCAGTGAATCAATTTGTGACCGGAAATTGTAGGAAACAGTAAATTATGTTATTTTTTGGAATGGACAAAGTCTCTGCCATAAGGTAGGTGGATTTGTGACTCAGAGATAGAAGAGAATTGGGAACACCAGGGTGACGTGGTTACAGGGTGAAAAATAGGTGGACATAAATATTCAATGGTTCACAACCTTGTACAAACTCAGGCAAAGCCGACAACGCTAACAACAATTGATAACAAAGGCATTACAGAAAAAGCATTTGGCATCAGACCATGAAGTAGAGTCAGTCTGAATGTAAATTCTGGCTACTACTTGCCAAGGACACAAGCAGCAGAACAGTTTTAGGCCACTGAAGAACATTTCATTGCTCATCACCGCATTACACAGGACCTCATTGGAATTTTTAATAATGACAATTCAGTGAAAATTCAAAATTCTTATAATCTTGACAATCACACTGACAAAAGTGATTTTGGAAGGGAAGTTCGGAGATTTTTTTCAGCGTTTCTTTAAATAACACATTGTGCAACTGACGAGGGATGTAAAAATGTCAGATCGACCGTTGTGTGATGAAACTTAGTGAATGAGTAATGTCACCTGGAGAGATCCTCTGGGAAATTGTGATAAAGTGCATTTTAAAGAAATATAAAATTTTAAAGTGAATCACAGAAAGGAAAAGCTACATCTAAAAACAAAAATTGCCAATTTCATGAGTTTGAGAAGAGAACTGAGCAAGCTAAACAAGCTAAACAGACTGAAACATGTGTGTGCATAAATGAACTGTGGCAAACATTTGAAGGAACTGTGTAAGTCACTCAATAAAAGGACATTCCATTGAAACAGACAAAACTTCAACAAGAAACTCACGCCTGTCTCTCACTCAGCACAAAATGGATCACATCAGATTATGAGACTGAGAAGATCACCAAAAAGTACTTAAAATCCTGAAGTGCGAGAGTGCTTTAGGAGTAAGTGTTAAAGGGGTTGCAAAGGGTTTGTTCGCAGGAGGAGGGTAGTTGGAAGAGGAATCCCTGTGAGGGTATAATGTCACAACAGGAACAGGGAGAGGTGAAGGTGCTGGAAGTGGTGAGAGTGTTACAGAGAGTGGTCAGGGCCTGAAGTGTGTTTTAAACTAAGTACGGATTGTTGCAGCTGGAGTTGTTTGCAGAGGTAGGGAGGGACATACGTATTTTTATTTATTCATTCATGGGATGTGGGTGTCACTGCCTGAACTAGCATTCTTTGACTTCACTCTTAATTACCCAGAGGGCAGCTCAGAGTCAGCCCTCTTGCTGTGTGTCTGAAGTCAAATGTTGGCCAGACCAGGTGAGAATATCTGTTGTCCTTCCCTAAAGCAGAGAAGTCAAACTGATGAGTTCTTCCTACTGATCAGCAATGCACTAATGGTGGCCTCGCCAATGTCCTGTACAGATACAACATTACGTCCCAACTCCTACTCTCAATGCCCAGTCCAATGACGGTAACCATCCCAAACGCCTGCTTCACCAGCCAGCCTGCCTCTGATGCAACTTTCAAACAACTGTGTACCTGCATCCCCGTGTCTCTGAGTGACAACACCACCCAGGGCCCGAACATTAGCTCTACAAGTCCCATCCCTGGTTTGTTTCACCAAAAAGGAACACTTCACGTTTATCAAATTAAACTCCATCTGCTATTCTTCAGCTCACTATCCCAGCAGTACTGTTCATCCTGTTGTATCACAGATAACCTTCTCCACAGTCCAATTTCCAACCAATTACAGTGTCACCCAAAAACCTTACTTACCAGGAAACCAATATTCCCATACAAACCGTTTATCCAAATGACAAACAACAGTGAACCCACTACACCGCTGGTCACATGCCTTCAGTCAGAAAAACAACATATCTCCCATCACCCTCTGTCTCCAATCATCAAGCCAATTTCGTATCCAGTTGAATAGCTTCTCCTGAATGCTATATCCTTTTACACTGATTTGAGCTTATTACCCATTTACCATATGGAATGTAGAACACAGAACAGTACAGCACAAGACATTTCGGCCATGATGCCATGCCAACGTTTTATCCAACTGTAAGACCAAACTAACTTCCATACTCTTCATTTTACTATCATCCATGTGCATATCCAAGAGTCTATTAAATGTCCCGAAAGTATCTAATTTTACTACCACCATAGTCAGTGCATTCTAACAACCTACCATTCTCTATCTTTTTATCCATCCTCCATTCACCTTAGAATTACACCCTTTGTAATAGCCATTTATGCCATAGGAGAAAAAGTCTCTCACTATTCACCCTCTCTGTGATTCTCATCATCTTGTTCACCTCTACCACCTTGGCCCACCCCTTTCTTCACTCCAATGAGAAAAGCCTTAGTTCCCTCAACCTCTCTTCAGAAGAAATGCCCTCCATTCCAGGCAGCATCCTGGTAAATCTCCTGTGTACGGTCTCTAAAACTTGCACAAGCGTCCTGTAAAGAGGGGACCAGAACTGAACACAATATTCCAAGTGTGGTCTCACCAGGACGCTATAAAGACGCAGTAAAACCTCACTATTCTTAAAATCAATCCCCTTGCTCAGAAAAGCCAACACAACATATGCCTTTTTAACGACCCTATCAACCTGCGTGGCAACTTTGAGGGATCTATGGACACGGACCCCATGGTCTCTCTGTTCCTCCACACTGCCAAGCATTCTGCCTTTCACCCTGTATTCTGTATTCAAATTCTACCTTCCAGAATGATGCAATTCACACTTTTCCAGCTTGAACTCCATTTGCCATTTCCAGCCCAGCTCTGCGTCCTTTGAATGCCCCATTGCAAACGACAACAGCCCTCCACATTACCCACCACTCCACCAACCTTCGTGTGATTGGCAAACTTACTAACCCACTCTCCAACATCCACATCCAAGTCTTTCATACAAATCACAGAGAGCAGGGTCCCAAAGCCGACTGTTACAAAACACCTCTGGTCACTGAGCTCCAGGCTCAATACTGTCCATCTGCTGCCATACTCTGTCTTCTCTGGGCCATCCAATCCTTTATCCAGACAGACTGATTTCACTGTATCCCATGCCTCCTTATTTTCTGAACGAGCTTCAACAGATTCTGCCATATCTTCAAAGAATTCAATAAGGTTTGTAAGGCATGACCTGCCCCTCACAAACCCGTGCTGACTGTCTAAAATTTAACTACGGTTTTCCAAGTGGTCATAAATCCTGTCTGTCAGAGTTCTTTCCAATAATCAGCACTTCACAGACATAAGACTAAATCTGTAATGCCCAGGATTCTCCCTCCGTAACATGGCCCAGACTCTACAAATCTTCTCTCCTCTGCCTTGTTCCCAAAAGGCCACTGGAGGGTGGTGGGGGTTACAGAGATAGGGAGGGATATCAGGACAGGAGGATTTTGCAGACATTCGGAATGTTGCGGTGCCAAAAGGAGGATTCAGTAATTGGGAGGTTACATGGTGATGAACGCATTTGAGGAGGGAGGGAGAGAGGATTGTAGCGAAATGAAAGGTTTCACGGTTTAGGTGTTTTGTTAGGACTGTAAGACGTTACTGAGTTGGGGAAGGTTTAAGCACTGGTGGATTTTACAGAAACATGATTTTGATTGCAATGGCAGGAAGAGGATTCAGGAAGCTGGAGGGTATGGGGTCTGAACGAGGTTACACAAAAGGGAAGAGTTGTCAGGAGTGGAGGTGTTTACATGGTCTGGTCTGGAGCAGAGGACCCAGATTGGGAGGGATGTGGGGCCTGGAGGTGGTTTGACAGGGAGGGAGGACCATAGAGCCACTGGAGGTTACAGAAATTTAGAAAGCGGTAGGGCCTGCAGGAGTTCATGGAGATGGGGAGGTTGGGAGGGATGGAGCAGTTTATAGGGATGCGGATAGTGGTGGCACAGTGCTGGTTTATACTGACAGTGACTATTTAGGGAATGGAGCCGATTACAGAGATAAAGAGGGTTGTATAGACTGAAAGAAAAAAACACACATATGGAGGGTAGTCGGGACTGGACAGGTTTATAAATATCGAAATTCTTAGGTTCTGGTGTTATTTAGACATGGAGGATGTGGAATCGGACAGATTTCCCTGGAGATGAGAACAGCAATTTTGGTTGGAGACAGTTACACAGGTAAAGGAGCATTAGTAATCTCCTCCAGTTTGGCCTAAGTCGGCAAGTGTTGTAGGGGAGGTTGTTGTTAACAGAGATAGGGTGTAAGAGCTGGAGAAGGTTGTGCAGATGAGTAGATGGGTGGAAATACTGGAAGACCTTACATTGACACTGTGGGTGAAAGTGATGAGAGCATGTTGCACAGATCGCAGATACTTTAGGGACTGTATTGGAACAGTCACAGCGACTAGAGTGGGTTCGACAGATCAGAGTGTGGCAGAGACCTGAGAAGATTATAGGGACCCCACAGATTGATTGTGTCTTTAGGGAAGGAAGAGGTTCGGGAGATATGGAAACCTTAAACCCAATGTATACCATCTTCATTTGCCAGACCAGAGCCTCAATATCGTGCACCAGCCAGGGATCCCTAAACCTGCCATTTTCCCTTCACCCTAACAGGAAAATACTGACCCTGGATTTTCAGTATCACACTTTTAAAAGCTTCCCAATTTTCCAGTCGTTTCTTTTCCTTCAAACAGACTCACCCACTCAATCTCTGCTAGGTCCTGCTTCATGGCTCCAAAACTAGCTGTGTTCCAGCATAGCCCCTTAACCTGTGGACCTCTCCTATCATTTCTGTAGTTATGTGAAATCTAAGATAGTTGCGGTCACTGGACCCAAAGTGCTCTCAGACTGATACTTCAGTCACTTCCTCATCTCGTTTTCTCAGGGGACATTCAATGTTATTCCCACCTGAGTAGAGTAGGGCGGTCTACATATTGCTCAAGTAAACTTTCTTGGACCCATTTGACAAATTGTTACCCATATGGGCCTTTTAGTCTCTGAGTGCACAAGTCAATCCAGGGGAAATTAAAACCTCCAATCAGTATTACTCTCTTATTCCAACACCTATCTACAATCTCTCTACACTTCTGTTCTTCTCATACCCGCTGGCTATTTGCGAGTGTGTAAAACAGTCCCAACAAAGTGACCACCCCATTCTTCTTTCTAACTTCTAAACATATGTCCTCATTTGATGACTCTTTAGGAGTATCCTATCTGAGCACTGATATTATGTCCTCCCTTACCAAAGGGCAAATCCCCATCCTCCCTTACTTGTCTTTCTGTCATGCCTGTACCTTCTGTATCCTGGAACACTGAGCTGCCAATCCTGCCCTTCGCTCAGTCATGTTTCTGTTATGGCTATAACATCCCAGTCCCCAGAGCCAATCCATGCTTCTGAGCTCACCTGCCTTACCAGTCAGGCCTCATGAAATAAATGCCCTTTAAACCAGAAGTTTTTTTTTTCTCTCCCTTGACTATGACCCTGGATATCCTGGATATGAAACTTGCTCTCAGTGGCTGGTGTATTTTCCTCTGACAGGCCGATTGTCTCTCTCTTTTTCAGAATCCCAATCGCCTGGCAAACCAGATTAAGCTCTCCCAGGTAACACTAACAAATCTCCCTCCCAGGTTGCTAGTACCCCTGTGTTTCAAGTCTAACCCGTCCCCCTTGTCCAGGTCACCTCTACTGCAGAAGAGATCCCAATGATCCAAGACGTAAAAACCCTTCCCCCTCCACCAGCTCCTAATGCACTCATTCATCGGCTTGTCTTTCTATTTCCGTATTCGCTGGTGAATGGCACTGGGAGTAATCTGGGGCTCACTACCCTTGTAGTCCTGCTTTTTAACTTATTACCTAACTCCCAATATTCACTTGACCAGAACACACCTAACTATATCTATGTCATGTGTACTGATGTGCCCAGTTACCACAGGTTGTTTGCCCTCCCCCTCGCAAATGGGCAAAATTTGACATCCCCTTGGGAAACAAGGTAGGGAAAGGGACTGAGGTGTTGGTTGAGAAGCACTTTGACAAAGTGTGCACAACTATATTAGTTTGAAAACACATATTGAAAATGACAGGCCTGGTCCAGACGTGAAACATCAATATTGGCCTGCCCCAATCCAGAAGGTATTGGTCAAGAGCTTTCAGCATTTGATTATGGAGACCATTTTCAGGTAAATGGACCTCAGGCAGGTGGGACTGTTTCAAAAGCAAGATAAAATGAGAGTTCAGGGTGAGGATATTTCTGTAACTGTGAAGGACAATGCTGATTACAAGTAGAAAATTCTGGATGACTGGGATTATTGAGGTTCTGGTCCAGAAAAAGGCGGTCCATGTCATATATGGCCAGCTGAATTCCTCAAAGAACATTGCGGGTACAGTAATACACTGAAGAGGAAGAGCAGGAGGGCAAACAGGAGACCTGAGAAAACTTTGGTTGGTAATGCTGAGGAAAATCCAAAGGGATTCTTCATGAATACTAACGATAGAAGATTAACTAGGGACAGAATGTGCCCCCTTGAAGATAAATGCATAATCCATGTGTGGAACCACAAGAAATGGGTGAGATCCTTAAATAAAATTTCACATCAGAACTTAAAGACTGGGAAAGTCAGGGAACTAAAGTCTTCAAAAGACTCCGCATATCAGAACAAGAGTTGCTGAAGATTTTAAAATGCGTAAAAAAAAAGACAATACCCTGTAGCTAATCCTGTATATCTGAGGACATTGAGGGTAACTCAGGAAGAAGTGCCCCTTAAAGAGGTATTCATATCAGTGACAGCCACGGGGGATGCGCTAGAAGCCTGCACAAGTAGTGTCTCACAAACTTGACTGAGTTTGTTGAAGAGGTGACTAAGAAGATAGATGATGACAGACAGAACAGGAGACTTTGTCTATATTGACCACAGCAAGGCCTTGGACAGGGTTTAGCGTGGAACCCTGGTTGGTAAGGTTAGATCACATGGGAGAAGGGAGAGATAGCCAACTGGATACAAAATTGGCTTGACAGTGGGAGACAGAGAGTGGTGGGAGAGGGTTGTTGTGCAGACTACGGGCCTATCACCAGCAGTGTGCCATAAGGAACAGTAATAGATCCACTGCTATGTATCATTTACAGAAATTATTTCTGTAAAAGCATAGGAGTCATTGTTAGTAAGTATGTTGATAAAAGTCAGGATAGAACACGGGTTATAGTGCGCAGGGAATACAGTTATCGAGGGGGATCTCAAGCAACTGAGCCAGTGGGCCAAGGAATGAAGAATGGAGTTGAATTCAGGTGATGGATTTTGGTAAAACAAACTAGGGAGGACGAACACCATTAATGGTCGGCCTGGGCAGTGTTGGCGAACAGAGAGAGAGACCAAGGCGCACAGTTATGTTGTTCCTTGGATGTGGCATCACACATGGACAGGGTGGGGAAAGGGCATTTGGCAGACTTGCTCTCATGGGTCACAGCGTTGACAACATGAGTTGGTACATTATGATAAGGCTGTACAAGGCATTGCTGGGTCCCAGTTGGAGTACTGCATAGAATTCGGATCCTCCTTCTTGGGGAAGAATTTCCTGAAACTTTAAATGGCGCAAAGATTGACGAAGATGTGACTGATACTGCAGCGTTTGACAGAAACTGAGAAGCTGGATAAGATGGAAAGCAACATAGGGGGATGAGATAGATTTGGCATTTTAGATTAAGGAGAATGCAAGGAAATTCTACAGCACACAAGGACAAAAAAAAACAACTAGAGAGACACTAGGGCCCCGCAAATGTCAACAAGACCATCCATGAGTGGAATCATAGAAGATGGGCGAGACCGTAAATGAACATTTTTTGTCAGTAATTACTGCAAACAAATCAGTTAAAGACACGCTGGTGGCTTGAAAAGAGGTTCCTTTACAGAAGAGGTGGTGCTGGAGGTCTTAGAACACACAAAGCTCGAGAAAGCACTAAGTCCTGAACATGTGTATCCCAGTACATTGTGGCAAAGTAGTGGCAGGGACCCGAGCAGAAATATTCGTATCATTGTCCACGAGGAATACAGGTAAGGTAATTAGCCAACGTCTTTCCCCCACGGTAGTGGATTCTATAACTAGATTGGATCGAAGGGCTGAAGTAGGGGGTGTTAACAATTCTGCAAAGTCTAAAAATAGGTAAGTCCCCAGGGCTGGATGTGATTTATCCTCGGATTCTGTGGGAATCCAGGAAGGAGATTGCCATGCCTTTGGCTTTGATGGTTCTGACGTCATTGTTTACAGGAATAGTGCCAGAAGGCTGGAAGAGAGCAAATGTTGTCCCCCTAGAATAGATTACTTATTGTGTGGAAACAGGTCCTTCGGCCCAACAAGTCCACACCGACCCTCTGATGAGCAACTCACCCAGACCCATCCCCTTACATTGTCCCTTCACCTAACACTATGGGTAATTTAGCACGGCCGAATCATCTAACCTGAACATTTTGGACTGTGGATGGAAACCGGAACACCTGGAAGAAACCCACACAGACACGGGGAGAATGTGGAAACTCCACACAGACAGTTGGCTGAAACAGGAATTGAAGCCGGGTCTCTGGTGCTGTGAGGCAGCAGTGCTAACTGCTGCGCCACCGTGCCTCCCCAAGCAGGGGTGTGGAGACCATCCTTGTAGTTATAGACGTGTGAGCCTAAATTTGATTCTGGGTAAGGTGTTGGAAAGGCTTGGAAGGCATAGGATTTATAATCATCTGGAGATGAGTAAGTTGATTAGGGATAGTCAACACGATTTTGTGAAGGGTAGGTCGTGCCTCACAAACCTTATTGAGGTCTTTAAGAAGGAGAATAAAGACAGAGATGGATGACGGTAAAGCAGTTGATGTGGTGTATTTGCATTTCAGTAAGGCGTTTGTTAAGGTTCTCCATGGTAGGCTATTGCCGATAATACGGTGGCATGGGATTGTGGGTGATTAAGCAGTTTGGATCAGCAGTTTGGATCACTGAAAGAAGACAGAGGGTAGTGGTTGATCCTGGAGTTCAGTTACTATTGGATCCTGCCAGGATGTGTTTTGAGTCCACTGTTGCTGTCATTTATATCAATGACCTGAATGAGGGCATTGAAGGATGGGTTAGTAAATTTGCAGAAGACACGAAGGTTGGTAGAGATGTGGATAGTGACGAAAGATGTTGTAGGTTACAGAAAGGTCTAGATAAGCTGCACAACTGGACTTAAAGTTCGCAAATGGAGCTTAATGTGGAAAGGTGAGAGGCGATTCACTCTGGAGGGAGTAACAGGAGCACAGAGTACTGGGATAATGGTAAGATTATTGGCAGTGTCGATGAACAGGCAGATCTCTATGTACGTGTACATAGATCGTTGAAAGTTGCCACCCAGGTTTAAGAAGCCATTGCGTGTGTGAGTTTGTATTGGTAGAGGGATTGAGTTTCGGCACCATTAGATCATGCTGCAGCTGTACAAAACTCTGGTGTGGCCACATTTGTTCAGGTCAGTGCATTACAGGATGGATGCGTAAGCTTTGGAAATGATTCAGAGGAGATTTACTCAGAAGTTACCTGGTATGGAGGGAAGGTCTTATGAGGAAAAGCTGAGGGACTTGAAGCTGTTTTTGTTCATGAGAATGTGTTTGAGGTCAATTAATTGAGATATATAAGATAATTAGCAGAAGAGATGTGTTGGACAGTGAGAGCCTTTTCTCTTGGATGGCGATGCCTAGCACAAGGGGAGATAGCTTTAAATTGAGGCAGATATTAATATCAATAAATAGATATGGGATAGATGCCAGCGGTAGGTTCTTTACTCAGAATAGTCGGGGCCAACTTTAAAGGCATCTAAACGGTCTTTGGGTAGGCATATGGACAAGAATTGGAATGGTGTTGGTTCGATTGGCTTCAGATTGGGTCTACAGGTTGGCGCAAAATCGAGGGCAGATGGGAGAGGAAATACTTTAAAGACATTTTAGGAGATAATTTTCTACACAGAGGATGGTGAAATTATGGAATGAGCTTCCAGCGGAAATGGCAGATAAAAGTACAATTACAACATGTAAAAGTTGGGCAGGTACATGGGGAGGAGAAGGTTTGAAGGGATACGGGTCAAATGCAGGGAAACGCAACTCGTTTATGGACTCTGGTCAGCATGGACTAGTTGAGTTGAAGGAACAGTTTCCGTGCTGTATGGCTCTGTCTCCATTTATTAAGGAGGAGACTACCGAGATAAAGAATGTTGTAAACATTGAAGCAATTTACAGCGAAAGGGATGGTAGTCCGGAATGCAATACATTTCAAATATGTGGAGGGACTATTGGGCTAGGAGGAGGTTACAGAGATAGGAACTGTTATAGGAGTTACAAATTATTGAAGACATAGAGATCTGGAAAATCTGGGGAGAGACACGGGGAGAGAGAGAGAGAGAGAGAGAGAAAGAGAGACAGAGACAGAGAGGGAGAGAGAGAGAGAAAGCGAGAGGAAGAGCAAGAGTGAGATACTAAGTGATATAACCAGAGTCCTGGAAGATACCAGGAACACATAACTGTGTTGGAAGAACAGGTTTTGTTTCATGATGCGCTGGTATAACCGGTCAGGAATGAGCAACCAATGAGCTGGTGAAGTGATGGTCTCGTGGTATTATCGCTAGAGCATGTATCCCAAACCTCAGCTAATGTTCAAGGATGCAGGCTGGAATTCCACCATCAGAAATGGTGGAATTTGAAATCAATAATTTTAAAAACAGTAATTAACAATCCACAAGTAAGTGTAACACCATTGATGATGTACAAAAAACCAAACAATTGTCATTTCGAGAAGGATATCTGCCCATCCTCACGTGGTCTGCCCGACGTAACCACAGCAAAGTGTTTGCCTCTCAATGACCAACTGAAATGGCCGCGCAAGTTACTCAGCTCAAGGGCAGCTAGGGCTGGGCAAGAAAGGCTGGTCTGCCAGAGATACCTACATCCCACACCTCATTTAAAAGTAATCTATTCGGATGGTCCCACTGGAACCGTGCTGGGACCAGTGTCCAGGCCAATCATGTTGGTAGGTTTATGGACAGAGCTTTCAACTGACAGAGAGGATGCAGGGACAGGGTTCAGGTCAAAGGAGCTTTCCAAATCCAAAGAGAAAAGGTGTAGCATCGGAACAACATGGAATGTGGCTGAAGACAAGCAGTAAAGAACAGGATGGGACAGAGTTTAAGTAAAATTGTACATCAGTGAATAGATTCGTGAAGAGAAATTGTGGGAAAGAGTAAGTTATGTTTTATTTTGGATAGACAACGTCGCTGCAATAAGGTAGATGGAGTTTAGACAACAGAGAGACATGGATACAGGGTGTACAAAAATATTCAATGATTCACAATCTTGTGCAAACTCAGGCAAAATGGATAACACTAACAATAATGGATAACAAAGGCGAAAGCATTTCACCACAGATCATGCAGTAGAGTCAGTCTGAATGTAAATACTGGCTACTACGTGCCGAGGACACAAGCAGCAAAACAGTTTTAGACAACGAACAGTATTCCATTGCTCATCACTGCATTAAACCGGAACTCATTGGAATTGTTAACAAAGGCTTGGGGATAATTCAGTGAAACTTCAATTTTCGTATAATCTTGTCAATCACACTGGCAAAAGTGATATTGGAAGAGGGGTTGGGAGATTTTTTTCAGAGTTTCTTTGAATAACCCATTGTGCAACTCGCTAGGGATGTAACTGTGTCAGATCGACCGTTGAATGATGGAACTTACTGACTGAGTAATGTCACCTGGCGAGATCCTCTGGGAAATTGTGATAATGTGCAGTTTAAAGGAATTTAAACTTTTAAAGTGAATCACAGAAAGGACAAATTAGAACTAGAAACAAAAATAGCCAGTTACATCAGGTTGAGAGGAGAACTGACCAAGATTACCAAGCTAAACAAACTGAAATATGTGTCTGTAAATGAACAATGGAAAACATTTGAGGGACAGTGAAAAATACTCAACAAAAGGACATTCAATTGAAACATTAAATCTCAGCAAGAAATTCCCACCCGTCCCTCACTTCGGACAAAATGGATCATATTAGATTATGATGCTAAGACGATCACCAAAAAGTACACTTCTTCTGCCGCCTCCGAGCTTACTTTCACAATGAAGACTCCCGCCAACCTCCAAGGACCCCTTTGCCCACCTCCAATGCACTCCATCCACCAGGACACCCCGTGCTGTCCTATTACCTGCCTTCAATCTCTTCATTTCCAACTGCCACTGAAACATTAACCACCTCAAATTGGATATCCATGGATTCTTGCTGCTCCCGAACGATGCAGTTGCTTTGGTGTCAGCAACAGCGCAGAACTCACTTGCATGTTTTGCTCAATGACTCATGTTGCTTATGCAATCTTCTTTTAACAGCATATTTAGCAAGTTATCACGCCTTCCTGCAGCGTTCGTCAGCGACAAATCAGCTGCTAAGATGACTGCTTCAGACAGCACAGTACATCCTACATTTGAAAATGGAAAAGGTGCAAACGTTTACAGGCTGAACACTCTCTCACGATTTTGCTTTGCGCGTCAGAGGCTTGGAGCTGATCTTATAGAGGTTTTTCAATCATGAGGGGCATGAATCGGGTAAATAGATAAGTTCCTTTCGTTCAGGTGGGGCAGTGCAGAACAAGAGGGTAGCAATCTGGTGTGGGAGGGTGAGAATTCGAAAGGCAGTGTGGAGCAACGGCTTCACGCAGAGGATGGTGCGCTTCTGCAATAAGTTGCCAGACAAGCTGGTGATGGCTGGTACAATTCCAATACTTTTAAGGAATTTGGATGTGTATTTGAATAGGAAGGCTTTAGAGAGACATGGGTCAAGTGCATGCAATCGCGGCTGGATCGGTTGAGGATATCTGTTCAGAATGGACGAGTTTGACCGAAGACTGTGTTTTCAGTGCTGTCCATATGTAATGTCTCTATGATATTGCAGGTGAAATGATAAAATAGATGAATAAAATGATGAAGTAAAATTGTCTGAAGTTGTTAAATTCAAGAAACTTCAGATAATTTTATTTCAATTATTTTATTTACCTTTCTTATTTGTGTTTGTTCACTGTTCTGTACCTCTTATTTCTTGACTGTCTCTCTTTCTGTCGCTTCCCACTCTGTCAATAAATTTTTCCTCTTCTCTTCCCGCTTTGCTACGCTTCTCCCCTGTTTTCCATTTTGTCTTTGTTTCACCCATCCCCCACATATTTTGTTACATTGCACTGTCTTCAGCCTTGGTCATTCGCAGCTCCTCATCTCCCTTTAATCTGTCTGTGCACTGTCATTATCACCTTTGCATCTGGAGCCTTGACTCACCTTCTCTCAGCCTGGTGTAAATAGTTCCCTAATTCTCCTCATTTTTTATCTTTAACAAAGGGTCAGACTCAAAACGTCAGGTCTTTTCTCTCCTTGCAGATGGTGCCAGACCTGCTGAGATTTTCCAGCATTTTCTCTTTTGGTTTCAGATTCCAGCATCTAAATGTCTTTCCATCTTGGAGTGGATGTCCTTCTTTTGGGCTTCTTCCTTCAATTGGTTGCAGGTATGGCGTGCGACTTGTGATTCAGCAGACCATGAGGCGTTGGCTGCTGACGTGGAACCTTCGCCAGGCGGATGTCGTAGGGGTCTGTTGGTCTCGGAGGGCAGTAAAAAAGGTCAGAATATGAAACTTAAGTATGACCCTGTACAGCGTCGTTAGGTTGTGTTACGCTCGAGTTTGCATGTGTGTTGGTGTTTGCACGTGTATTTGATCTATCACCTACTTGAGATTTCCTTTCTCTGATATCAGCCTCATTTGAGAAGCACTCCAATTCACAGGTTCTATTTTTCCCGTCCTTTTCTCCTCCCTCTCCTACGACATCAACCTCAATATTTCCACATGTCATTTACTAAAACTTTCTCCCTCAGGTAAATCACATTCCTTGATCCACAACTCTGACCGCTTTACATATGCGAGGACATAATTATTTAGCATGTATTGCGTTTTTGGTTGGCCCTTTCAAGTACTGTGTGGACTGTCCATTTGTTTGCTCTTGTCAGAGCACATTTTTCGAGTAACTGGAAAAGTGTTCAGCTCTATCGCTCTCTCTCTCTCTCTCTCTCTCTCTCTCTCTCTCTCTCTCTCTCTCTCGTGGTACCGTTATCTTTTCTCTTTGACTAGCTTCCTTACCTCTGGAGTTCCCCTCTCGCATTGGACAAGTCCGCCTCAATGCCTTGGTTTTCGTAAACGAAGAAACCACACATCCAGTACGCCTTTGGTGAGTCCAACTCAACCAGTGGTGGCTTCAAGTCTAAAACCACCCTTAAATGTGCTGTCTCTGAAACACTCCAGAGACGGCTGTTCCCTTCCCTTGGGTTTTGATCTAATGCCACGCGAGAGTTTACTGAACTCTGCCCCTGCTTAATTTATTCTCTTAGAATGAGTGTCTACGTAGGATTATTTAAGTCACGACTCTGAAGGCGACCCTATTCGATTTGAATGCCGGCGCTTGTGTGATCAACATATTCGGGGTCCTGTCACACAAAAGGGCCAATTCAGCGCTCGATATGAAGAGAATCACCTTCATGGTGCTGGTGGCTACGCCTCCTAGGAATCTTCAGAATCCCACTCAGTCGCCTGGTACCGGGACGAGCCCCCAAGTTTACTGTCGTGGAAACTAAAATGACTTGACTCAACTCAGAGCAAGGGCAAAGAAAGGAGCTCAATTTAAATTCAGCAGAATTGACCCCAGTACTTTCATCTCGATGCCTCAATGTGAGGGTTATCGGAGCATTCTTCAGATACTTCCCTTATACTGTTTCTTATCTCACACTCAAGTGCAATGACTGGGAGAACTCAGGTTGTTATTCTCTCATTCCCTGGTCTTGGACATAACAGTTTTTCTGCTTTCACTGTGTCCGACTCTCGCAAGAACGAGTTGAACGTTTACAAAATTGAAACAGCGACAAGCTGGCTGCAAACCTCAACAACGTATTGTATACAAAGCTCAGCACAGCATGAAATGTTCGAAAATCATTCTCTTTCAAATTCCTCACGAAATGGATAACTTTCCATAACAGTAACTAAATGTATTCATGAGGGCACAGCGATAGATGTCATCTATATGGACTTCACAGGGGCGTTCGACAAGTTTTCCCATGGGAGACTGATGAACAAGGTTAGATCTCAACGAATACAGGCAGAACTAGCCATTTGAATATTGAACTGGCTGAACGGTAGAATGAAGAATGTGGTGGCCGAGGGTTGCTTTTCAGACTGGAGGCCTGTGACCAGTGGAGTGCCAGAAGGATCGTTGCTTGGTCCTCGACTTTTCGTCATTTTTTATAAATGATATGGATGTGAGCATATGAGGCATAATCAGTAAGCTTGCAAATGACATCATCATTGGAGGTGTCGTGGACAGCAAGGAATGTTGCCACAGATTACAACAAGATCTTTGTCAGATGGGCCAATCGGCTGAGAAGGGGAAGGTGGAGATTAATTAAGGTGAATGTGAGGTGCTGCATTTTGGGAAAGCAAAACTCAGCAGGACATTTCCACTTAACGGTCAGGACATAGGGAGTGTTGAGGAAAGAAGAGACCATGGAGTGCACGTTCATAGCTCCTTGAAAGTGTATTCGCTGGCAGATAGGATAGTGAACAATGGTATCCTTTGCATAATTGTTCAGAACATTGCGTCCATTTTGCGGCTGTCCCGGACATTGCTTCGTCCACTTTCGGAATATTGCGTGCAATTCTGGTTTCCTTCCTATCTAATTCATGCGGTGAAACTTGAAAGGGTCCAGAAAAGATTTACAAGGATGTTGCCACGGTTGGAGGATTTGAGCTAAAGGGAGAGGCTGAACTGACTGGAGCTATTTTGCCTCGAGCGTTGGAGGCTGAGGGGTGACCTTCTGGAGGTTTACATAGTTAAGAGGGTCATGGATAGGAAAAATAGCCAAAGTATTTTCCATGACGTGTGAGAGTCCAGAATTAGAGGGCACAAATTTAGGGTGAGAGATGAATGATATAAGAGAAATCTCAGTGGCAACTTTTTCACACAGAGGGTTGTACGTGTATGGAATCAGCTGCCACAGGAAGTGGTGGAGCATGGTACAATTGCAACATGTAAAATGCACTTTGATGAGCAAATGAATAGGAAGGGTTAGGAGGGTTATGGGCTGGCTGCTGGCAGGTGAACTAGATTGATTTGGGATATCTGGACGGCATGGGTGGCTTGGACTGAAGGGCTAGTTTCCTTACTGGATATCTCTATGATTCTATGACTGGGTGACTAGTGCACCACAGATCACACCAGATGTCCGGATTTCCAAAGTCCGCAATTTCCCCTCCTACCTGGTTGATGAAGCCCTCCCAAACATCTCGTCCATTTCCTGTACCTTCACATTCGAAACACACTCCCCCAACCCCAAAAAAGGGCAGGGATTCCCTGGTTATCACCCTCCACCCCCAGCTACCTCTGCAGATTACATACAACCTTGGCCATTTATGCCACCTACAAACGGAACACAACACCAGAGATATTGGCCGTTTCTTTTGCCACCACAGGAATTGCAAAACCTGCGCCCACACATCCCGCCAACCAGGGTCCATAGCCACAAAGCTGCCTTCCACATCATCAGACTTTTACCGCCATTTCCATACATGTCAGTTACTGTATCCATTGCTCCAGATGCATTCTCATCTGTGTTTCGAAGACCGGATGCTGACTCGAAGAGCGCTTCAGGACTCCTACACCAAACACCTCTTGGCTAAAAACTTCAACTACCCTCCCACTCCACCGAGGACATGCCGGTCCTGGGCCTCCTCCATTGCCACTCCCTTACCACCTGACTTTTGAGAAAATACACCTAATTTTCAGCCTCGGGAAACACCAGGCCCATGGCATCAATATAGATTTCAACAGTTTCCCCATATCCCCTCCCCCCCATCTAATCCCAGTTTCAAACTTCCATCTCAGTACCGCGCTCAAGGCTTGTCCTACCTGTCCAACCTGCTTCTCTCTGACTCTCACCAGTCCCCCCACTTCCATCTATCTTTTGCACTCTCAGCTGCATTTCCCCCAGCCCCACGCCCCTGCCATTTAATCTCTCCACCTGTGAGTCTCAAACCCTCAACACTAATGAAGGGCTTTTGCTGAAACTTCGATTTTCCTGCTTGTCGGAAGATGCCTGAACTGCTGTCCTTTTTGAGGAATATGCTCCTGACTAATCTCCAGCATCTGCAATTCTCCCTTTCAACGACGTCATTGAAGCAGTATTTTGAGTGCCAGCTTCATTTTATTTGTGTATTTCACGCTCTGTCCGCCCACAAATCTCAGGCACGACATCTGATCTTGTTCTTGATTGCAGATGCTGCTTGACATATACTGTTTTAATTACGACATTTTTAATATGTAAATGTTGTCTCGATTCTGTGTCTTCATTCACAGTGTTATAACCGATCAACTGTGCATTAGCAGGAGTTAGCTGCAGTTTCCCACACATCAAAAAAATCTCCACATTAATATTGATTCCCACAAGAATTCGCTGTGCAAGAAAGAGAAAAGAACACCTTTAGTAACTTAAGATCAGTTGATGTTAAAAATCCCCATCTTCAACTGCTGCGGTCAGATCGACTCGACCCGTCCTTCTCCTGAGGAGTGCCGTGAGCTTATAAAATACTCAGACACAGATGCATGGGTTTCAAACAACAGATTAAACATTGGTGTAAAATATGCCATCCCTTTTATTCAGTTGTGTTCGAAATGTAAACAGTTCTTAATCTTAACAATCTAATTGTGTAGTCTCTTCCTGATTATCCTCGCTGCATTCCTGCCCATTTCCAGTGAGAATTAACTGGCTTCTGATTGGTTAAAGATAGTTCCTTATGGGAGAATATGTCACTGCATCGATGATGTCAAAATGCAGCGTGATTGTCCGGGACACGTAAATCGTTTCATGTCCGGCTTTTCCTCAAAGAGTAACATGTATCTAGGACCCATTCCAGTGCAGGTTCACTGGGAATTCACACTTTCTTTTTTTCATATATAACACATCATATCAGAACATTTACTGAAAGCTAAACATCGTGGTATGTCAGAAATTCCAGGTGCATTTATTAAAATGAATGTTAGTCACAACAGCCATCTCCGTCGTCTTGCTCTCATTGGTCGTGACGAGATTATCATATCTAGTTTCCTAAAACATAATTTATTGGCAAACAATCGAAATATCTCCAAGGAGGTATACCAACTTGTTCAAATCATCTCACCTTTCTTGACTTTAATTGCAACCTGGGTAGATACTACATCCAAAGGTTCTCCTAATGTACATAAGAAAGAAGTTATTTCATTTTGATTGTCACTTCGAACAACTATTTCATAACTTTATTTATAAAACTGGAAGCTCCTTGGTCGGTCTAAATGTGCAGGGTTATTGGGATAGACCAACGCCTGACACTTGCTCTAAAGAGAGCCAATATGACCCAAGATTCCTCTGCTCCTTCACTCTGCCAGGAATCCTTTAACCCTGTGTTCTGCATTGACAATCGCACTTCCAAAGTGAACGACTCCATACTTTTTCGGGTTTATCTCCATCTGCCACATATCAGACCAGTGCTGCAAACTCGCAATGTTTCATTGCAATCCACAACAGCCGAATACACGACCGACAACTCCACCAACCTCCATGTCACCGGCAAAATTAGTACCTCACCGTTCTTCTTCCTCATCCAACGTTTTTATAAACATCACAAAGAGCACAGCTCCCCTAGCCAATCCCTAATGAAGTTCACTGGACACCGACCTCCACGATGCCCTTTCCAATAATCTTCAGTGTACACTTGATGGTCACTGTTTGTGAGGAAATGTTTTTATCTAATTTATTAAGCCTGCCAAAATACACGTTGACAGATGAAAATTAACTGACTATGTCCTGCAATATTTTACCGGTTTGGAAAGTTCAGGAAATACTTCTGTCCGTAATTTATCCTCCTACATTAAAAAAAGTAACACTGGTGAAGGAAGAAACGGACATCAATCTGCACATGGTACAGATTTAGTGAAGGATTGAAGCATTTCATATCTGTCCCTCCTGTCTCTTCATGTATTCTCCACTCACCAATACGTTTACTTATCATTGAATAAAATTAACAGCTCTAGTCAGTGTTATAAAGAATTTATCATCTGCATGGCTGCCAAAATGTCACAGCAGATCGTATGATTATTTGAGTCATTTCCAACACAACGAATGAATGAATGGCTTCTCACTGGTGTGAACCCACAGGTGTCTCAGCAGCGTGGACGCCTGAGAGTATCCTTTTCCACACACACAGCATTTTTCCTTCAGAGTGATGCAAGAGTGGAATGAGCTGCCAGAGGGAGGGGTAGAGGCTGGTTGAAGTACAAAGTTTATAATACATCGGGATTGGTAAATAAGTAGGAAGAGATATACGCCAAATGCTGAAATATGAGATGAGAGTTATTAATGATATACTATCAGCGTGGTAAAGTTGGACTGAAGGATCTGATTCTGTGCATTCAATTTCTATGACTCACTCTCTCCCCCTCTGTCTCTCTCTCGGTCAGGTCTCGCTGCGCTCTTAACCCAGTTCAGGCAGGGAAGTGAGATTGGGGCTGAGTCAGTGGAATTTGGAGTCCTCTAACTTCTAACCATTTATACACAATCGTATCCCTGGGAATGGGAAAACTGAAGTCTACTCCAGTACTGGCAGACTTCGAGTTTGTCCCATGCTGTGAAGGTGTGTGTGACAAAGTCATGGAGGGTGTGTAAGATGTAGAGTGGGAGAATGTATGAAAAACATGGGGAGGTTGTGTGAGACTATAACAGTGATGATGTATGTGACCAGACAGGCAGCGGATGTATGACAAAAACAGGCAGGATGTCCTCAAATATGAGAGAGGTTTTAGATAATTTATTTATGTTTGCACTTGCCATTGAATGTTTTGATGGACAGTTTGCATATTCAGCTGCCATTTTATTTGTTTCTGGAAATATTAGCATGAAATAAATTAAATATGATCCCTCAGCACTGACCATCCGAGAGTACCCACTCTCCAAACACTGAACGGGCGATGATGGCACTTACTCAGCACTGAACCTGTGACAGTAACCTCTCCCTCAGTCCTGACCCTCCAACAGTGTCTGCTCCCTCAACACTAACCCTCTGAATGTGCCCACTCCCTTAGAATTTGCCCTATTACAGTAACCGATCCTTCAGCACTAACCATCTGAGAGTTTCTGCATTCTCAGTACTGATGCTCTGACAGCGTCATCTCTCACAGCACTGAATCTCCAAAAGCGCCTGCCCTTTCAGCACTGACCTTTTGCACTGGAAAGAGAAAGCGCCGTTCCATCCGTTCTGGCCCTCTGACAATGCATGCTTTCTTGGCTCCCTGACGGGAGCCTGGTCCTCGTGTACTAATTTACTCACTTGCACAGTGTTCAGAAGTTTCGAAGCAACCAAAGATATCATCTGTGAATTGCACCAGATCATAACAGCAGTCTCCTGCGAGTGTGGGAAACAGAGGGAGGTGAGCTGAAAAACTATTTGTCCCTATCAACTTTGATGAATCCTGCCTCATCCTCAACACAGGTCCATAACCTGAGGCCAGACTACGTTTTATTAACAGTCACAGGCCACATTGGATTTGTTACTGTGTAATTGGCCTGGTGTTAGATGTGAAGGTAGGTGAGCAATTGAGTGATCGTGAACACAGTTCGGTATGTTTACTTAAGCAATAGAAAGGGATAGTTATGTACTGCAGGGAAAGAGTTATATCCGAGGGAAAGGCAATTAGGATGACATTTGGCAAGATTTAGTTTGCACTAGATGTGGAAGGAAACGGACGGTATGAGCACAATTGAAATGTGGAGCTTGTTAAAGGAACAGATATCGCATGTACTTGATGAGTATATACCTGTCAGTTATGAAGGAAGTTGTCGAGCGAAGCAACCGTGGTTTACTAAAGAACTTAAAGCTCAGGTCAAGAGAAAGTAGGAGGATTATGTTAGGATTTGACTTGAAGGCTCAGTTAGGGCGATTGAGAGTTACAAGTTAGTTAGGAAAAATCTGTACAGAGAGTCCAGAAGAGACAGGAGAGGACATGAGAAGTCGCTTGCGGATAGAATCTTAGAAAACCCTAAGGAATTCTACGTGTATATCAGGAACCAAAGAACGACGAGAGGAAGATGAGGACTTGTCAAAAATAGGAGTGATGAATTGTGTGTGGAGTCAGAGGAGGTAAGAAGGCGCTAACGAATATTTTTCGTTAGTATTCATATTGTTTTAAGACAACGGTGTCGGGGAGAATCTGAGATACAGGCTACTAGACTGGATGGTTTACAATGCGGTTTACAAGGAGGACCTGTTAGCAATTCTGGAAGGGGCGAAAATAAGTAAGTCCCCTGGGTCAGCTGGGATCTATCCAAGGATTTCCTGGGAAGCCGGGGGGAGATTGCAGAGCCTTTGCCTTTGATCTTTATTTTCGATATTGTCTACAGGAATAGCACTCGAAGATTGGAGGATAGCAAAAGTTGTTGCCTTGTTGAAGAAGGGTAATACTGATGACCAAAGTAATCGTAGACTAGTCAGCCTTACCTTTCTTGTAGGAAAGAATATGGAGCTGAGTATGAGAGAGATGATATATAATCATTCAACCAGCAACAACTTGATTTCAGCGGGTCCACATGGTTTCGTGAGTTTTTCGAGAAGGTGACCAAGCATGTGGATGAGGGTAGGGCACTTGACGTGGTGTACATGACGTCTGTAAAACCTTTGATAAGATTCCACATGTTAGGCTGTTGGAGAAAATGCAGAGGCATGGTATTGACGATGATTTCGCTGTTTGGATTAGAATCTGGCTTTCTGTGAGAAGGCAGCAAGTGGTGGCTAATGAAAATATTCACCCTGGAATCCGGTAAGGAGTGGTGTGGCACAACGATCTGTTTTGGGATCACGGTTGTTTGTCATTTTCGTAAATGACTAAGATGCAGGCATAGAGTGAATGGGTTAGTAAGCTTGCGGATAACACGAAAGGTGCTGGAGTAGTGGGCAGCGTGGAAAAATGTTGCAGGTTGCAGGGGAGCAGGAACAATTTGCAAAATTGGTCTTAGAGGTGGCAAATAAAGTTCAATGCAGCTAAATGTGAAGTGATTCACATTGGGAACAATAACAGGAAGGCAGAATACTGAGTTAATGGAAAGATTCTTGGTAATGTGGATGGGCAGAGTGACCTTGGAGTCCATGTACATAGTTTCAAGCCAGGTTGATTTTTTTTTGATTACTTACCGTGTGGAAACAGACCTTGCGGCCCAACAAGTATAAACCGACCCTCCGAGGCGCGACCCAGACAGACCCATTTTCCTACACTTACCCCTTTACCGACCCAGCACATTTTTTGGATTGTGAGGGGAAAACAGAGTACGGGGCGGAAACCCACACAGATAGCCGCTTGAAGGAGAAATTGAACTCGCGTCGCTGGTGTTGCGATGCAGCAGTAATAACCAGTGTGCTCCTGTGAAAGAGTATGACGTCGTCGATTTTATTGGTAGAGGATTGAGTTCCTGAGCATAATGTCATGCTGCAACGAAACAAAACACTTGTGTGGCTCCACTTGGAATATTTTGAACTGCCTGGTCGCCCATTCCAGGAAGAATGTGGAAACATTGGAAAAGTTGCAGACGAGATTGAACAAGATATTGCCTGTCCTGAAGGAAGAGTCTTATCAGGAAAATCTGAGAGACTTGGGTCTGTTCTCATCTGAAAGAAGTCTGAGAGCAGATTTGATACAGAGTTACAAGATTTTTGCAAGGTTTGTGAAGATGTGCAGCTCAGGTTGAGTTTGAGTGTGCAGGTCTGCTCGCTGAGCTGTTGGTTTGAATCAAATCTACAGCTCTGCGATCAAAACCACTCCAGGGAGTTACAAGATGATAAGAGGATTAGATAAGGTAGACGGTGGAACTATTTTTCTTAGGAAGATGATGTCAGCTTGTACGAGTGGTCATAACTACAAATTGAGGGTATATAGGTTTAAGCCAGATGTCAGAGGCAGGTTCTTTGCTCAGAGAGAAGTAAGGGTGTGGAATGCCATGCCTGTCAATGTCGTTAAATTGTGGAAATGTAAACAAATCTTGGATAAACACATGGATGATGATGGGATAATATAGGGGGATGAGTTCAGATCAGTTCACAGGTTGGCACAACATCGAAAGCCAAAGGGCTTGTGCTGCGCTGTATTGTTTCATTGTTCTACGTTCTAAAGCTAAATATCCACATCGGGGACCTCCAAACCCATGGCATCAATTAGGATTTCACCAGTTTCCACATTTCCCCTCCCTCCACCTGACCTCACTTCAAAACTTCCAGCTCAGCATCATCCTTATGACCTGTCCCATCTGTCCCATTTCCTTCCCACCCATGTGCATCACCCTCCCCTCCAAACTATCAACTCTGCAACCTCCTCCGTGCACCTGTTGCATTCCCACCCACTCAACCTGTCACTAACCATTTCCAGATTCCACTGTCCTCATCGCAAAATGTCCTCCCAGCTGTTGTGTATCGTCAGTAAAACTGCGGATATTTCACTCTGCCAATTCCATCAAGTCATTAAGGCAGATATAAATTATGGAAGTCGTATGACTCACCATTCCAGCACTTTACTAATTACTTTTTTACAACTTGAAAAATACGCAATAATCCAGATTCTGTATCTTCAATTAAACAACGGACAATCCTGGACTTTTTTTTAACTTTTCACCGTGAACTCCGATCTTGTGCAATGGCTTTTGATACGGTCTCTTATGGAATGCCTACAAACATTTGATCAACTCTGCTCGAAATATTATCAAAGGACTCTGACAAAGTTGTCAAGTGTGTTTTTCCATTCAACAAATGATGTTGACTCAGTTTGACTCTAATCATCTTTTCTCAACGTCCAGCAATTTCTTTCTTCACGATTGTCTCTCGCAGTTTCCAAATGACAGATGAGATATTGGAAAAGATGGAAGTCATTCGTCCCATTAGGTCAGCTCCAAGTTTTAATGAGGTCACGTCTGATTTGGTTAATTCTTAATGGCACTTTTCCGTCTTATCCCCATTCTTCTTGATTCCCAAAGTGACTAATTGTGCGGCCGTCTCAACCTTGATTATACTCAGCCTTGACAGCCCTTCAGTGTAAAGAATTCTGCAGATTTGCTACTCTCTCAAAGACAGAATGTCCTCCTCATCCGTGTCTTAAATGATTAACGGTTCCCCTGAGATTAGGCTCTATATATTCTTCGCAAATTTCGTTTTTCATTAAATATCTTTAGCCCCAGTCTTCTGGAAACTGACACTGATCGTTGGCAACATTTCCTGCACAACATCAACCCACCCATCCGCACTGCGCCCTCCCCTATCATTATAAATAGACCATAAAAATCTCCAGTTAACCTTCTTTGTTCCAAAGAGAAGAATCCCAACCTCAGTAATTTCTCGACAAAAGGTCTTTGCTCATCGCTGGACATCATAAAAGGCGGAGAATTGCGAAGCAGTTTGGGGAAAATATCACCACTGGGAAGGTTAAAACACAACATGGGAAAATAACAGTGAACGCATGTCTCCAGCTTTGGAAAACTTTAGAATCTCTTTGGGAAGCGAAACCACAGGTGAATGAAGGGTGGATTGTCCCACTTAACACAACCAGTCTTTAAGAGGCCGTGACTGTTGATTCTGTTGTTCTCTAGACATGGACCAATCGGAGACATTGAAAGGATTTTCATTCCTGCGCGTCAGGAATTCAACCCTCGCCACGGCTACAAGACCACGCGAAGACTCGGGTACAAACAAGTTACGAAAAAGCATCGAAGAGAGCAGGAATCCTATTGTAGAAAAGTTGGTTGCTGTGACGTGGATGTGTTTCCAGCGGGTACAGGATTGTTGCCATTTCACTGCAGTGAATGTCCCAGGATTTATTTTGCAAAAGAAAAACTGATACAGGACATCAATCACTTCGTGAAGGGCAGGCTGAAGTTTGAATTCGTGAAAAGCATGTTTTTGGATCGTACAATGAGTCAGTTCACCCCGTCTCTGTTGTGTAATTGGTCAACACGTTCATCCATTAACTGAACGGTTGGTTGTTTGGGACGTTCCAGTGTCGGACCTCTCACAGGTCATACTTCATTGGCTTTCTTTCCTGCACATCTCCGGGTTTTTAATGTCACGAAAATGTGCCCCAAACAGGAATCTTATCCAGAATCGCAAAGGAATTTCTGTATCGTTTTAATGGCTAATGGAAAGGATTGTGGATGTTGGGAATCTGAAAAAAAAGAACATTCTGGGGAATGTCAACAGGTTTGTCAGTACTACTGGGAGAAAACGGAGTTCTGATAACGTTCTGGAGAAGTTTTGAAACACTGAATCGCCTTTTCCAAGCCCAGATCCTGCTCGACCTGCTGAGTATTTGTCTGCATTTTCCGCCGTCGTTTAAGCTGAATATAGATCCCACCTATCGGGGTGAAACACCCAGACCCACTTTGTCCCGACATTTCATCGATTTGAAAGCTGTGGGCTTTGAATTCAAATAAACCAAACAATGATTCACTACTGCTAAGCGCCCCAGGGACAGAGACCTGGAAATGAGCATGCTGCCCATCCATTTGTAGTTGTGGCCGAGTGGTTAAGGCGATGGACTTGAAATCCATTGGGGCATTCCCACGCAGGTTCGAATCCTGTCAACTACGGAGAATTTGGGTAGCCTTTCACTTTTGGAGATTCAGATCACGGCGGAAGAATCACTTCATCCAGGTCATGAATGGTGCAAATCTCCAGTTCACTCAATGAACTGCACAGATGCACGCTTGTTTTGCCAAATTTGTTTTAGACTCGTTACGACACAGCATAACCCCTCCAGCTTACGATAAAACCAGTAACACAGAAACGATTTATGCTGTACAGGAATCTGTAACAATTCGATTGGCCAAGAACTACACGAAGTAACAATTCAGCACTTCATTTCTAAAGGAAAAGAGAGATTAATTAACAAACTAATGTATATCTATTACCCATTTTGATGTTCCATTCGATAATGCTATTCAGATAAAACTCCCAGTTAAGGTTTACAAAACAGCACTTCTTTATCAAAACCAGGCAGCTGTAGGTTCTTGTCTTCGGATCTTCCTGTCTCTTCTTTGTCCCTGTCAGGAGATACTGTGTCAAAGATCACGGATCGAAAAGTTATTTTCCAGATGTATATATTTTCAAGAAGATTGTCACATGCATGGTCTTGGCAGTCCTCCTCTCAACTGTTCAATGTCCCCCGTCTCATACCCCAGAGCATCTGATTGGGTCCCTGTTTTTTTTAAAAAGACTTTCAAGAGACGCAATTAAAATTTGAATTGAAATGTATATATTTTCCTGATTAAAATTTAAACTGAGTGGCCAAACTCGAACTATTTATGTCTCCAGGCAATGAACGAATTGAATTGTTCGACCCAGGATTACGTCGTTGTCTTATTGAGAACACTTGTTTCTGTGTCTGGTTGTTCTGCTGCTTTTAAATCTCTTAAATGTGCACTAATATGTTTAAAAAACATCGCCTCGACAGGAAACAATGAACCATCATAATGAAGATATGTTTTCATTTTAATTTTTAAATACTTTGCCCTAACATATCGATAAATTTTATACAATTTCGATTTAGTTTTTTCCTATATATACATATAAAACATGAAATTAAGACAATCTCATCTGAATACCATCAGTTGAATCTGCGATAAAGTGTCTGTGATTTCATACTACTGACCCACAACATGTACGATTTTTAAAATGGACGTCTATTCCATGAGAAGCCAACGAAATAGTCTCATATTATTACATATATACAAAGTTTTGGCGGATTGTGGTCTGTGTACATAACCTCTCCGATCCATTTTTCGTGGCACATACATTACATTTGTAACGCCAGTACCAAACTCAATAGTTTTTTTTCGATTGTGGAGCATTTCTTCTGATAGATGTTGATTTCCTATGAAAAGTTATAAACTGGCAGTTCAATCCCATGCTCATTTTTCCCGTTGGAGTACACCTCCAACTATAACGTCACAACCATCGATGGCTACTTTTAACGTTTTTTAGACGTTCGGTGTAGGTAATACTGGTTTGGTGGTTAATATCGACTTCAAATGGTCAATTGTCATGTGGCATGTTACTGTCCACCGAAACACTGTGTTCTTCTTCAGCAAATCGGTTAACGATGCCACTACACTAGTATAGTTTGGAACAGACTTCTGACAGAGTCCGCTGAGTCTGAAGAATTAAAGAAACTCTTTCTTCGAGGTTGATCATGGCAATTCCTCAGAAGCTTTCGTCCTCACGTTCCGGAGGATGCTCAACCTGTCATGACCGATGTTACATCCCAAGAACATCACCTCTGCTTCCGTGAATTCTGTTTTATTTATGTTTGTCATCAGTTTTGCTTCTCGTGGTCGTTCAAAGAGCTCTCCCAATAGTCCCTTGTGATTATTCCTTGAATTGCTAAGGATCACTACATCGTCCAAATAGATTACACAATTTGTCAACCTGGCCACAACTCTGTACAAGTGTCTTTGGGTGTGGCGGGCTTGTTCTTCATTCAAAAGTGCATCACTTGAAACTGATATAGCCGATATGGAGTTACAAGCGCAGAGATCTGTTCACCAACTTTGACAACGGAACCTTCCAGTAGCCACGCATTATGCCCGACTTGGTGATGTAACTGGCTTGTCCGACTTTCTGGATGCAGTCCTCCAATCTAGAAATTGGATATGAGTTCGATTTTGTAACGGCGTTGGCCGTTCCATAATCCGCACGAAATTCAACACAAATCATCTGGTTTGGTAACTAAGACAATCAACGAACTCCACGCGCTCTGGCTTGGTTCAGTGATGTTCTCTTCAAGCATGGTGTTCACCTGCATCTTGTCCTGTCACCTCTCGAGATGATTAAGTCGAGAGGGTTGCTGCTTTATTGCAGCAGAATTCCCTACATCTACTTCGTGTTCAATTGCTTTCCTCCTCCCCGTGTGATTCTTGCATGTGCCCTGACTCTGTAGAAACAAAAAATCTTTCAACACTTTTCTATGCTCCTGAGACAGACAGCTTTCTAATCCATCCCACTCCTCAAGGACTTCATCATTTTAGAATCTGTTTTGAGGTACATCAAAATTCAAAGCAACTGAATTCGATTCCTCACTCTGCTGGGCAGTAACGAACAACTCTTCCTCCAGTTCTTCCTTTGTTGTGTAATACGTTTTCAACATGTTCACATGACATACCCAATACAGTTTTATTTTATATCTGACGTCTTTGCTAAATAGTTCAACTGACTCAACTTTTTCACAGGGACCAGTAAACCTAACTTTAAAGGGATCACCTATGATTGGTAACAGTACTGACAAGTTATCCCTGTGGGAAAACTTCTGAGTCCCAGATTTTTATCTGCCACCTGCGTAATTCTACGCTGTGCCATCTTTGGGTGCTGTTTTGCTGAATCACTGACTAAATTTAGTCTCTCCCTCAATTCTGATACATGATTTAATTGTGTGATCTTCGACTTTGACCCTGTCATTTGTTTCTTTAATTAATTCCAAAGGGCAATCACTTCATGTGCGAATATGAACTTAAAAGGAATTCGTTTGGAACAGTCTTAATGGCAAACAATACGAACGGGATATCTTTTTCCCAATCATTCGGATAATCTTGACAGTATGCTCTGTCCATGGTCTTCAAGGTCTTAAGCTATCTTTCTAAAGCTCCCAACGATTCAGGAAGATATGCACTAGATTTAAAGTGTTTTATCTCAGCTATCAAAAACCTCCTTAAGCAGTTGTACAGTAAAATTTGACCCTTAGTCTGACTGAATCTGACTAGTTAGGTCATAGCGTGTGAAGAAAGCTACTAACTCCTCTACCAGAATTGTGGCCTTGATACTCCGGGAAGGAATTGCCATTGGAAATATGGATAGCACATCCATTGTAGTCAACAAGCACTGGTTCTGACATTTAGTTCTCGGAAGGGGATGCACGCAATCAATTATAATCCACCTGAAAGATTCTCCAACTGTGGTAATTGGCAACAAAGGCGTGTTTTTATTGCCGCCTGGGACTTACCTGCCATTTGACATGTATGACATTGTCAGAAAAAGCAACCACATCCCGTGTGCATTCCAGGCCAAGAGAAATGTTTAGTATTTAGCTTGCGTGTTTCGTCACCCTCGGGGACCCCCTATAGGTAGTTCATGTGCTACCCATAACACTTCCTCTCTATGTTGTAGCTGCAACACAGTCTTGTGTACTTCGGCCCACTGCACGAATCACATCAAGTAGTGTATCAGCTGACCTAAACTCAACTCCTTCATCTTTCTTTTTACTTGTCACTTGGTGCTGTGCCTATTGAGAGTGGGATCTGTTCAACATACAGTCTGGGAAAATAGAAAGATATTTCTGTTTTAACTCCTCAGTTTCTTCGTCTTCCTTGGGCTTCTCCACAATAAGGGGAGTCACTTCTAATTTGGATCTTGCCAAATCACTTCCAAGCACAAGCTGAATTCGTGGAACTGACACTCTGTCTATCACGCCCAGCGTAAATTTCCCCGACTTAAATTGGGGCTCCAACGTGATCTTACATAAGGGAACGCTAAATTTCTGCTCATATATACCACAAATTACAACACTCATGGGAAATAGATATGAAAGGGTACATATTCGCCCATCCCTTACTACCAGCAACTGGTTAGATCGTGTCACTCTCGTGCCACCAGTTTAGCTTCTTTAAACACTTCTATTTTCCACAACGCCTTTAATTAACGACAAGTACTGTCCGTATTCAAATACTTTCCGTATTCAACTTTGCCAGAATGGAAACAGCTGAGTCCTTTCAACTCCTTTCGACTCTCTTGGACTTCTTTTTTTCCTGCTCTCATATCTTCCAAGTGCAGGAAGGTTCTTGGTTTAGTAATGCAGAATCTCCCCTTCTGCCAATTTGGATCCTTCACAGGACGAATATCTGTTCAAAAGCTTGTCTTATGCACCAGCATGTACTCATCTACTAATTCTGTTGTCCTTCTGACTTTCCGAAATCTTTTTTCCTCCACGTGAATTCTTGCAATCTCTAAAAGTGTATTTTTGAACTCCTCCAGCAGAATTATCTCTCTAATAGCCTGAAATATCCTCTCTTTATCCAAATAAGAATCCATCCATCAAAGTATTGTGTTTATTTCTTTTAAACTCAACATAAGTCTGACCTGTGTTTCAGAAACGCTCTCGATATACATCTGGTACCGGTTCAGAAGCACTCAAAGGAGCCTGTTTTACTCATTCATAATCTTTTCACACCTCACGTAATATCATACCAAATCCCTTACTCGCTCTGACTTCGAGTTTAGTCTGAACTCGCATTACCCATCAATCCTCGGACCATTCCATCTGCCTAGCCATGTTTTTGATTGAAATGAAGAAGGCTTCAACATCATCCTCATCAAAATGTTGCGGAGTGGTGACACATTTACATATATCACTAATTTCTCTTTTAATTTCCATCCTGCTAACTTGACTTTGCTGACAAAGTCGCAACTTCTCAAGTTCAAATTTTCTCTCTCCTTCTCTCTCTTCTCTGTTCCTTTCTTATCTCCCTTTGCTCATGCAAGGAACTTCTCTCTCTTTTTCCTCCCTCTATATCTCCCTTCTGTCTGTTTCTCTGTCTCTCTCTCCTTCTCTTCTCTAACTTTTTCTCATTCTTCTCCCCCCTTTCGTTCTCTCTCCCTCTCGCTTTCCTCTCTCTCGCTTTGTTTATCTTCTCACTCCATTTTCCTCGAGACTAATTTAGGTAACATCATCAGTGGCGACCTCGCAGTGAAGCGAAGCTGTTGTCTCCTGCTTTCTATTTATAAGTTTGTCCTGGATGGGGTTGCTGGGGTTTGTAGTGATGTCATTTCCTGTTCGTTTTCCGAGTGGTTGACAGATGGTATCTAGATCTACATGTTTGTTTATGGCGTTGTGTTTGGAGTACCAAGCCTCTAGGAATTCTCTGGCATATCTTTGCTTAGCCTATCCCAGGATAGATGTGTTGTTCCAGTCGAAATGTTTTTTTTTATCCGTGTGTAGGGCTACGATGGAGAGAGGGTCGTGTCTTTTTGTGGATAGCTGGTGTTCGTGTATCCTGGTGGCTAACCTTGTTCCTGTTTGTCCTACGTTGTCTTTGTGGCAGTCCTTGCATGGAATTTTGTAGATGACGTTGGTTTTGACCATGAGTTGTACTGTGTCATTTAAGTTTGCTAGTTTTTATTTGAGAGTGTTGGTGGGTTTGTTTGCTACTAGGATTCCGAGGGGTCTTGTTAGTCTGGCTGTCATTTCTGAAACTTCTTTGATGTATCGTAAGGTTGTTAGTGTTTCTGGCTGTGTTTGATCTGCTTGTCGTGGTTTGTTCTCGAGGAATCTGCGGACTGTACGTTTTGAGTGTCCGTTCTTCATGAATACGTTGTATAGGTGGTTCACCTCTGTTTTCCGAAGTTCGTCTGTGCTGCAGTGTATGGTGGCTCGTTGGAATAGTGTTCTGACAACCTCCGTTTGTGTGTGTTGGGATGATTGCTGGTGTAGTTAAGTATTTGGTCAGTGTTTGTCGATTTTCTGTATACGCAGGTTTGTAGTTCTCCGTTGTCCTTTCTTTCGACGTGACGTCGGTTGCTGTCGGTTTCTTCCTCCTGGCACTCCATCCACAACGCCATAAACAAATACATGTATCTAGATACCATCTATCAACCTCTCAGAAAACGAAAAGGAAATGACATCACGCCAAACCTCACGAACCCCATCCAGGACAAATGTATAAATAGAACGCAAGGAGAGAACAGTTTCGCTTCACTTAGAGGTCCCACTGATGATGTTACCTAGCCAGGTAATGAAACGTCTGGATCTCAAACCTCCAGCTCAGCGAGCAAACCTACACCCGAAACCTCAACCTGAGCTACAAACCTTACAACAGCAGTGTAATTGACGAAAGGGACGACAGGGTCTTTTGTTTTCTGTGGTGCTCTACTGTTTCTGATTCAGTGCTCCCAGCGCTCTGGCTCAAGTTTGATTTTCAGTCGAGGAATGGGAATTTTCCTGTGCTCGTTTGTCGTAGTGGCAGCATTCCTACAGCAGGAAATGATGGATGTGGCTGAGAAGTGGTCATGTTTTGTCAAACACACGATTCAGGTTAACATAAGACAAAGAGCTGCGGATGCTGGAAATGTGACACAAAAACATGGAATGCTGGAGAAACTCAGCGCCTGGCAGGATCCATGGAGCAAAGTAGAGTTAGTGTTTCAGATCGACAGAAGCAGGTTCGTTCGGTATTTCAACATTGTAATGCAGGTAAATTTTCAGTATTATGTGTGGGATCATCATATTTATCAAAACTTCTCATTAGTTGCCAACCGTCACTTTTACAAATTTAAAAGGTTTGTTTTGGCGGTAATGCTGCTTCCGTTTCCATGAGCTGGTGACAAGCTGTGCTTTAATGGTTACCTTTTTCTTTTCCTTTATGTCACTTAGCAGCCATGTCAAGTGGACAATTGACCCTTTCAGTGTCTTCCACAATGTGAGTTTCCATTTGTCTTTCTATGTCTGTTCATTGTCACCTTCTTTCACAGTCTCTGTCCAAATCCCTCATTTCCCATTTCTGGTCTTTGGAAACTCTGACTGCAGAAGACAGTGTGAAAGTGCAGCTGATGAGGCAATTTCTCCTCCCGCTGACTGGACTGTGGAGAACTGCGCTCACATTCTCTCGATAATATATCTGTCACTTAGGCCTGAGGCCTTCGACATGTTTCCTTTTAAGTTCCAAATACAATTCATAATATTTTGCTTTTGGTGTAAAATTAATGAACAGTTACAGCAGAGAATGATCAGCGTGTGATATCCGCACTGATTCCTACCTCACCTCGTTCTTCCCAACAAACTGAGAATGAAGGACGGAGAATAAACGAGGAGGTGAAACAAAAGCACTTCTAGAACCGAGGTAAGAAACTCCAAATAGAATTAGCAGAACAAAACAATGAGGCGTCAAAGAGGTCCTTACTCGACGTGATTGTTCGGTGTTCGAGATGGGAAAGCTATCCAGCCTGAGGCACCTTCATGTCTCTTGCTGCTGACTGAATCAGAAAGCAGAGGTTTCACGAGACCTACACTTGTCTCACTTTGCTGTCCCCACCTCCTCCCCTGACCAGGTTTACATTTTCCTGCTCTTCTATGAGGTAAATGATACAACGTCATTTCATGTCTATCACTTTCTCAGTTCCAGTTCCAACATGGCTTCGATTTCAGAGCACGTGTGAAGGTTTGACTGCAAATCCATTCATTCCTGTTGCGAAATGACTGAGTCACTAACATGCGAACTGCACCAAAGCATGATTCAGGATTTCTGATGTTGATTCATTCGCATTGAAAAACAGCAGACAAAATCAAAATGAGGCCTTTCAGAGACTATCTTGGGATTCATTTGACAGAGAGACGACATCAACAATCCGTGGTGCACTGTGACACCAGCAAATAAATGTTACTTTGTTTTCAAACGGGGTTGCCTTCGCACTGAAAGCAAACGCGGTACTATTGTTACAGAAAGGGCGAGGGCACGGAAACTGCTCTCCTTATCAGGATGATAATTGCTGCTGTACACTCCGGCGCACGTTGAGGCCAAGGTATGAGAGCAGCTTAACAAAGTTTCAGACAGTAATTAATTGTAATTCCTTTCCATTTCACTTCTACAGTAGGTATGGATTGTTTGCATCCAATTAGAAGGAGTATGGTAGTAGATACACGGAGAAACTACCACGGCAAATCCCGCGCCAATCATCTTGCTGTTTTTTCGGTGTTGTCGGGTCTACATCCGAGCAAACCATCGTTAGCAGCAGCATGACGATTCGTCATGCTCAAGAGTTGAAAGGTTCGAGAAACTAACTCATTCCCTCCTTCTCCGGGGTATCTTCGGATGATCAGTGAATCATATCTCATTGATAGAGACATATTTCTAAAAATGTCAGGTTCTAAGCAGGCACCTGCAATCGGTCGTGAACAAGAAAAGAAGCGGAGTGAGGAAGTCAAATAAATGTGCATGGCAATGATGACTGGAACGCATGAGGCAGGAAGTTATCGTGGAGCTGGTGGTGTTAGGCTCAGCGTTGATGCCAATGGGTCTGCCTACACTGCCCAATGGTGATTCTGGCTCACACTCACTCCAGGTCAATTCACCACAACAACCCTCTTCTTCTTGGCGTGAGGATCCCTCTGGGTGTGTGAACGCCGTCAATGGGCCAAGAAACGATGGACACATTCTCCTTATTCTATCAGTTTAAACAGGTGAACAGTACAGTTTGAAACCAATGTAAGTGCACATTAACTTTCCCTGTACATTTTCAATGGAGAATGTTAAACTGTGAAATGTCTGTTCAAAAGCGGGCATTGATTGCAATTCTCAACAAAAAAGAAAAACATTTCCAAACTTTTGTGATGAAATGGTTAAAGAACTACAAGTGTGGATGTGAAAACGCACTTCTAGTGGAGGCACTGTGACTCGGTTTGTTAAAGTGCTTCTCAAGTAAACAAGAGAACTTGGGATTCAAATGCCAGTTGTGGATGTCCAATCTTTCAAAGGCTCATTGTTTCATCTTCTTCAAATGTCATATTGCTGATCCCGCAGCTTTCTGATTTGAGCTCAGCCTTTTGTGATTTGATGCTCCTAGAGTTATTCACTCCTTTTTTCTCCACCAATGAATGTTGTTTCTTGCTGACTGTTAATACAAACTGGAACCTCTTTCCATTGTCCCACAAAAACTTCTTTTCTTCTCTTCCGTTGCGCTTGCTCTTTCACTCCCAGTTTTAGTGGGAATGACGAGTTGAGGCAGCAGACACTGCAGATTTGACGGGAAATGTTGTGGCCATAGCACAGACACTAAGAGGTGATCATCTCCATTCTCTGCAGTCACCGATCATTCATCTTTCACCAACAGTAAATACATCATTGTCATCCTATATTTCGAATGAAACTGCTTTTATTTCCGGAGGAAAAGATGTTGTATTTAGAATTCGAAAGAATCATAACATGTTGAATAACGTGTTGGAGGAAATGCCCACCAACCCAAACTCCACTCCCGGCACCTTCCCCTGCAACCGCAGGAAATGTAAAACTTGCGCCCACACCACCTCCCTCACTTCCCTCCAAGGCCCCAAGGGATCCTTCCATATCCGCCACAACTTCACCTGCACCTCCACACACATCATCTATTGCATCCGCTGCACCCGATGTGGCCTCCTCTATACTGGGGAGACGGGCCGCCTACTTGCGGAACGCTTCAGGGAACACCTCTGGGACGCCCGGACCAACCAACCCAACCACCCCGTGGCTCAACACTTTAACTATCCCTCGCACTCCACCGAGGACGTGCAGGTCCTTGGACTCCTCCATCGGCAGAACATAACAACACGACTGTTGGAGGAAGAGCGCCTCATCTTCCGCCTGGGAACCCTCCAACCACAAGGAATGAACTCAGATTTCTCCAGTTTCCTCATTTCCCCTCCCCCCACCTTGTCTCAGTCGGTTCCCTCAACTCAGCACCGCCCTCCTAACCTGCAATCTTCTTTCTGACCTCTCCGCCCCCACCCCACTCCGGCCTATCATCCTCACCTTGACCTCCTTCCACCTATCACATCTCCATCGCCCCTCCCCCAAGTCCCTCCTCCCTACCTTTTATCTTAGCCTGCCTGGCACACTCTCCTCATTCCTGATGAAGGGCTCTGGCCCGAAACGTCAAATTTCCTTTTCCTTGGATGCTGCCTAACCTGCTGTGCTTTAACCAGCAACACATTTTCAGAGTTGAGGATTAAACAAATCAGCCAGGATCTCATTGAACGTTGACGCTGAAGGGATGGCCCAAATGGCTTCCATCTGCACCAATGCCATTTTTGTGAATTTGAAAATGCTGGCGACCATTGTAACGGAAGTAAAGCAGATAGTTTAGAAAAGATGATTGTAAACTCAGTCAACATCTTTCGTTGAAAGGAAAATCACACTTTGGCAATTTGCCAGAGATTTTTTGCTGACATGACATGAAGATTTTATCAAGGAAGCAGATAGATGAACTCTATTTCTATTTCTAGCAGAGACTCAATATGGGGCCAAATAATAAAACGTCGTTGAACAAGTTAAGAGTTCATGGTGTTGTGTAATAAATGACCTTTGACTGTCCATTATTTACTGAACACAAGCCACCGAATCATGTGTAATTTTTAAAGTTTTAAAATGTAAATCGTGAAATGCAGTAATGTCAGGCATATGGCTTCAATGATGTTTCTCTGTATTAACGACCTGATGAAGTGGCAGAGTGAAATTTGTCCAGTTTTGCTGATGATGCACAATAGATTGGAGGACATCTTTTGATGAGGTTGGGGTATCTGCAATGCGATATACTGTATGTAGGTCGTCTGGGTAAGGAAAAAAAAGACAGATGCAGTTTCCTGTCGGGTATGTGAGGCCATGAATTCGAAAGGAAGAATCAAAGTCCGAAAACTATTAAAATCGAGAGAAACTGCAATAAAATGTGGTGCAGAAGAATCTGGATGTTCTAACGCATGAAACAAAGATGAGCGATTGATTTATTATTTTCTGGCAAAAAGATCCATACCCTTCTCTAATTTTTGCAATGAGATGGTTTTCCAGGAAATCACTGGAACTAAGGAATCTGTAAATTAATCGAAGACCATGATAAGTTTCGTTTTGTTCGATGGGACATATTTGATGCATCGTTTAATGTTCTCTGAACTTTCTTTACAAAAGAGCCGAGACTGGGCGAGTAAAATTAAGATCACTGAAGATTATTGCCATCCTTTATTTATCACACACAATTTTTTTTTCTCATATGTTTTATTTCACATCATAGTTGCTGTGAGTGGGCTTGCAAACTACACCCGCTGGTGACTTGTTTCCTCACAATTTCTCATATCTAAACAAACAGATTCTACATTCTTACAATTGGACTATTTTCGACACTCTTGTGTCCCATATCTCAGGAGGAATCCACTGCAGTTGTATCGTGTTCAGAGGATGTTCATGAGAATGTTCTCAGGACTGAGGCATGGATGTGGAGTTAGGTTCGCACGCTTGAGCTGGGAGGTTCACTTCAGAAGTTTCATCACTCTGTTGGTAAATCTTCAGTGGGCCTCAGGCGAATCAGTGAACATGATTCCTGTTTTCTATTTATATGTTTGGGTTTCTTTGGGTTGGTGATGTTATTTCCTGTGGTGATGTCATTTCTTGTTATTTTCCTCAGGGGGTGGTAGATGGGGTATAACGCGATTTGTTTGTTGATAGTGTTCTGGCTGCAATTCCAAGCTTCTTGGAATTCCCGATTGCATCTGTTTGTCTTGTCCTAAGATGGATGTGTTGTTCCAGTCGATGTGGTATCCTTCCTCATCTGTAAGGATACTAGTGAGAAGGTCATATCGTTTTGTGGATAGTTGGTGTTCATGTATCGTCGGGCTAGTTTTGTGCCTGTTGTCCAATATATTGTTTGTTACAGTTCTTGCACGTTATTTCGTAAATTGTATTAGTTTTGCTTGTTGTCTGGATGGGTCTTCTAACTTCACTAGTTGCTGTTTTACTGTTTGGTTAATGTGATTCTATTCTCGGTGGAGTTTGGAGAGATGAACAGGCATCTAACTGAAAAGTGCAGAATAGTGAATGTCCTGGGCAGAGTGGATGTTGGGAAAATGTTTCCATTAGTTGGAGATACTAGGACCTGCGGGCATAGACTTAGAGTTAAGCGAAGACCAAATAGAACAGAGATAAGGATAAAAGTCTTCATCAAATGAGTGGTGAGATTATGGAATTCATTGCCACAGAAGGCTGTGGAGGCCAGGCCGATGAGTATGTATAAGACTGAGATAGATAGATAGGTTCTTGAGAATCAAGGGATATGAGGAGAAGCGGGAGAATGAGGTGAGGAAACGTATCATGCAAGATTGAAATGTATAGACGACTTGATGGTCTGAATGGACTAATATCTGCTCCTTTCTGTTATGGTCTAATATGCTAACTAAGTGCCCAAACTGTGTGTTCTGCAATGTTTGTTGTGTCAAGTTGCATTTTGCCTCAGTTTAGATACACAGCTTGTTATCACCTGCAGATTTCATTTCGAGTTACTTGATCTTAAATCCACACCTTGATTACCTGAAAACGCTGGAAAATAATCAGAAACTCAGAGGCCGAGGGGGGTAGGTGGAGGGAGAGGGGGTGCAGAGTGAGAGAGAGAGAGAGAGACGTCAAGATGGTTTCAATAGATCTGGGAATGCTAGACATTGAACAGGCTTTAACAATAAGTGGTTTGTATCAAGAAAAAAAGAAAGTTCTAAGTTAGGGTGGAACACAGGAACAATGGAATATCAGAGCCGTTAAGTCCGGAGAAGAGAAATAAAGTGTGTGCCGGGGCCAGCTTCCAACTGAAAGAAAATAAAGGACATAAACAATTGGAAACAAAACAGTGGAAAGTGTGTAAATTCTGACTTTCTTGCATATGGTTTTGAATCCAGGAAGCGAGGAAGTGTGGAGGAAGGAAGCTAGAGAACTCATTAGTTTGTCACCTGGACCCACTCTCTATCCTGTTTCAAGCAACACATTATAAATAAGAACACGTGGCCCAAAGGTCGAGGAGCTCACTGGCTGTCAGTCTCTCTTCTCCGGTTGTGCCTGAACACTGGAAACCTTTGAGACAGAACGTTCTGGGGAATCTTTTTCCCTGAGTTTGGCTTCTGCTCAATTAATCTGTTCTCCTCTAAGGTTCTCAGACTTTCTTTCGTGAATTTCTTTCCTGAGCTGACAATGTCACTTATATCTTCTTTCACAGGGGATTGAATAGAGACCTCAATGAAACAGCACATCAAAATTTGAAAGAGTGACCCTTCTGCAGGGCCTGCAAATAACCAGCCTTCAACTGTCAAAGGAAAAACTGTCAATGGATAACCAGATTTGACCTACAAAGAATGAAACCTGAAAGCAACAACACCCCCAGATTTTATGGACTACATAAAGTGCACAAACCAGACATCCCACTCAGACCCAAAGTATCACTACCAGGGACACCATCACACAAACTGGCTAAAGAACTGCAACAGAAATAAAAACACCTGATCAGCGGATCCAGACACTCTATACAGTCAACGCTGGAATTCTTGGACATCATCAGAAATATCCATATAGACAAGGAAGAAACTATGGTCTCATTCGATGTAACGGCATTGTTCACTTCTATCGACAAAACCCTAGCCAGAGAAACAATAGCCAACCTGCTGGACATACAGAACAGACAACAGGGCGTTGAATCTTTCAACACGGATGGCATAGTTAAACTACTAGGCCGGTGCCTCACAACACGCTTCATATTCAACAACCAAATATATGAACGGTACACCAATGGGTTCACCCATCTCTGGACTCATAGCAGAAGCGGTAATGCAAAGGTTAGAACAAACTGTCTAACCGCAAATTCAACTCTGGGTCAGATATGTGGATTGCACCTTTGTAATCATTAAAAACACAGAAATAGCGAACACACACCCGATCATCAACTCCATCCTCACAGGAATCCGATTCACTAGAGAAGAAGAAAAGGACAATCAACTCCCATTCCTAGACGTGATGGTACAGAGAACACCGAACAGAGAATTCACCACAAAGGTATACAGGAAAGTCACTCACACAGACCAAGTCCTGAACTATGAAAGCAACCACACCATCACACACGAAATAAGTTGCATCAAAACACACTTCAAAAGGGCAACAACACACTTCAGTACACCAGGACTGCAAAAACAGGAAGAATAACACCGATACAATGTTTTCACCAAAAACGGATAACCCCGCAATTTCATCAACAGATGCCTAAGTGAAAGGCAACGGAACGAGGACATGCCACAACGCAAATGACTAGCCACACTACCATACATCAAGAGTGTTTCAAAACTGACAACCAGATTACTGCGACCACGAGGACTCATAGCAGCACACAAACCCACAGCCACTCTCAGACAACGACTCACCAGAACGAAGAACCCGATACCCAGCATGAGCAAAACCAACACAGTGTACAAACTCCCATGCAAGGACTGCACAAAACACTACATAGGACAAACAGGAAGACAAATAACGATCCGCATCCATGAAAACCAATTAGCCACGAAACGACACGACCAGCTATCCTGAGTAGCTACACACGCAGATGACAAGCAACATGAGTTTGACTGGGACAACACTACTATTATAGGACAAGCCAAACAGAGATCAGCCAGGGAATTCCTAGAGGCAATGCACTCATCCACAGATTCAATCAATAAGCACATCGACCTGGATCCAATATACCGACCACTGCAAGGGACAGCTGGAACTGACAACCGGAAGTGGCAGAGACAAACCACTATAAATTCCGGAGGAAACATCACAGGAGCGCTTCACAGGAGGCTCCCAAGCACTGAGGATGTCACATAGACAGGGGATGAAACGTCTGCAACAAAAATTCGCAGCCTGGCCAACAGAACCACAACAACGAGCACCCGAGTTACAAATCTCCTCGCGAAGTTTTAACCCCAGTCCTGTTTCTCAAGGATGTGGAGGGGACCGGGTTTGAGAGTTGGGTTTGAGTTTTGCTGTCTTTGCTCTCGCTTCTGGTCTTACACATCCTCCGCCGTTTTCCTTCACTCACTCTCCATCTTGCACTCTCTCTACCTACCAATCTCCATGTCTCTGAATTACCTGATGCTTGGTTTTGCTTCTGTCGTGAAGAAATCACAGGCAATTGTTCATGGAAAACCGCAGGGATGAAGACACAAGCTGCTGTTAGGGCAAGATATGGAGTGATGTGTTCGCAGATTGTTTCCAAGATAACAGATTGGGAATGGGGTTGCAGGCTCTTGGTAGGGAACAGATTGATTTAACAGGCCATCAGTCGTAGAACAGAGTGGGGAATGTTTCACAGGTAATTCCTGGGGAGGCAGAGTGGGGATTGGGTTACACATTGTTGCGACGTAAGCAAAATGGGGCTGGGA
Source organism: Hemiscyllium ocellatum (assembly GCF_020745735.1). NCBI lineage: Eukaryota > Metazoa > Chordata > Chondrichthyes > Orectolobiformes > Hemiscylliidae > Hemiscyllium > Hemiscyllium ocellatum. The sequence goes on along the minus strand of NW_026869218.1, from coordinate 12,217 downwards.
TCACATCATATTGCTACGAAAACAGTCACGAAACGGGATCACAGGCCAATGCCTGGACAACAGAGTCAGAATGGGATTACAGGTCGTTTATGGGAGAAAAACGTGGGATTGGGTTCAGAAAATTGATAGGGAAGCAGGATGAGAATGGGTTCACAGACCGTGGCTCTGAGAGCAATCGTGCATATGGATACACAGACCATGGACATCACAGTGCGGATGGGATCACACGTCGTTGGTGGTAGAAGAGAGTTGAAATGGATTTCCAAGCCGTTGCTGAGAGAAAAGAATGAGGATGGGTACATTGGCCATTACGAGAGGAACAAAATGGGAATGGGTTCACAGGCCGTTGCGAGGGGTAGAGTATGGGGAAGGCTCTTGTGATCGATATGCAGCGGGGATGCCGTCACAGGCAGTTGGGAGGAGAACAGAGTCGGGGTGAGGTTTCAGCCGTTACTAGGGAAATAGGGAGGACTGAGTCACAAGTCATTGCTCGGAGTACAGAACTCGGCCAGAGAACAGTCACGAGATGTGGCTACAGGTCTTTCATGTGAGAAAAGAGTGGGGTACAATGCACAGTTTGTTGTTAGGGGAGCAGAATGGGAATGTGTTCGGAGACTGTAGCCAGGGAACGGATCAATTATGATTTCACACGCCGATGTTTCCAGGACGGAAATGAAGGAAATGGGAGAAACTCAATAACATATTCACTGGAATGATTTTCCAATTCATCAGAAAGCCAAATCACGATGAATCGACTCACCGCAGAAGTTTGTTTAACAACAGCGATGAAATGACAGTCTCCATTCTTGTCGAGTAACAACTCAACTTGCCTGGGACATAAAGCAACAGTAGAGCTGTTTGTGGCCTTCTGCCCGGGAGGTGAACACCGTCATGACAGCTGAGAAACTTTGCAAAACGCAGCATGTTTCCACACCACAGTTAATTCCCCGGGAAGTAAAACAAATTTTTTTGGGAACAGAAGTACAGCGGGAATGGACACAGCATTGCAACAAGCTGTGTCATGGCAGCTGATCAGTAGAAATGGCAGTGGTGGGATTCGAACCCACGCCCCTGTCGAGACTGGAGCCTTAATCCAGCGCCTTAGACCGCACGGCCACACTACCAGCTGCGCTGCAACCCCATTTTCTTGCATTTCCAATTGAGCTCCTGCATGACAACAGATGGAAAGTCACGTGAAATGGGTTCCATGATTCCTCTCCGACTCGCACGGCTGCTTGGATGTGCCGGCTACAATATCAATTTCGCAACAAATAATGATAGCTCATCAATCCGGATAAAAATCAATGGTAAGCAGAGGCTATCTTCTCAGACTCTTTTCAGCTACAAATGTATCTGTGAGTGCGTGAGCAAACATGTTCGCTTATGATTTGGTCAAATAACCATGAACTGCTTGACATTACTGCAATTTCGATTCTTACTTTGCTAAATGATTTCACCCATTGCTCGAAACAGGACAACTTTCACGTTTACACGGAACATGAAACACACCGGACTACAGGGAAAATGCACAAAGCTGAGCAGGCCGTGTTCCACATCATACCGTGCAGCATAGTTTCAGTCACTGTGTCTGTTTTGCAGAATAAGAGTCCCAAAGAATGTTCTCCAGCCTAAAAGCGGAGGTAGCATTACAATCGAGAACGACAGATCACAGTGTGAGGATGCTCTGACCTCGGGGCCAGTTCGAGATGCCACTTTCCTTGCCTTTTACCTAAACCGTGCAATTGGCTGCAGGGATGTTCACACCTGGACATGAGCCACATCGATACAACTGAGTTGGAAACCTGCGTGGGAATCGACGAGAAGCGACTCAATAAATCTTGCTAAATTCCATGGTGCTTATTAGAAATGCAGTTTCTGTTCACCTCAATTTAAAAGGCAGTTTTTGAACATAGTAACTGAAATCAAAAGCTAATTATCTCACCCCACCCCCCACTCCGGGAGAGGTGCTAACTGCACTTGATTGCTTTTTGTTCTCGATGTGAAGAGCTCTCACGCCTGAGTCACCTTCACGCCTCTTGTTGCTGAGTGACTCCAAAAGAAGGAGTTTCACCAGAGCTGCAACTGCCTCACTTTCCCAGTCGCTCTCCCCGTTGACATTTTCCTGCTCATCAGTGATTTAAAGAAAAGCAAAAGGATGCGATGTTATTCTGCAGCCTCTTTGTCGATTCCTCCGTTTAAATTCCAACATGGCTTAGATCTCGGGGCGCACCTTAATACTAGCTTTGAAAGCACAGGTCCAGAGCTTCCTCTGAGAGTGCAATTTCTTTCATTGCTGTTGCTGATTGAATGAGCCGCTAACGTGCGAACTGCTCCAAAACATGATTCAGGACCTCTGGTGCCAATTCTCGCACTTTGAATAACGACAGACAGCTTCCAAATGAGGCCTTTCAGATACGACTTTGGGGTACATTTGGCAGACAGAATAGTTCAGGAATCCGTGGTGCACTGTGACACCAGCGCATCACCTTCTTCCCTGTCTTTGAACCGGGCCGCCTCAGCAAGGAATGCAAATGCAGTATTGCTCTTCGTGGAAGGATCGGTAACTACACTCTCCAACTGAATGGCACATGATCAGAAGCAGTTTGTAGAATATCTTTACAATGCTCTGCACAGTAATCAAATGGAAATGCATTGCATTTCACTACGAGAGCAGATTTGTTCAAGCAAATTCGAAGGCAGGTTTGCAGATGGGAAAGCAAGCAGGAAAGCTCCGTTCTTGTCCATGTAAAAGGCTGCAGATGAAGAACAAAACAGTTTCGACCGCGGGAACCTATCTTGCGGAAGGTGAACGTGCTGATCACTATGCTACAGAAACAAGCCCACAGCCGCCCCGCTGCAGCTCAGTGGTATCCGACACTGAAAGTTGAAGACATTCTACCTTTCACCTTTCTGTTTCCAAATGCTCGTTGTTTCATGGGAGTTGTTTAATTTTGGCTGTGTGGTATGCATGGACGAGATACACCGAAGTATCTGTTTTCACCCGGTGTAGCCCAATAACGTTGTGTTGCTTACACCAGCTTTAAAAGGATAGCTTTTTAGCCGAGATGGCCGTCGCAGTCTGTGGCACAATCTTTAGTCTGTTCGACTGCTCACTGGAAAGGTAGTATTGTGAAACACTGCAGAAACGAAGGACTTCCTTACTTTTGCTCCGACTGACCATACTCTGTGAAATTTTCCCAGATTCTCAGTTGAGGAGTTTTTGCAGCTGGAAATTATCTCAGAAAGCCTGTTAATTCGTAATGTATTGAACGAATCGCAAAACAGAAAACATTTGACACGCAACACAAACAAAACTGGCAAACCAAATGCATTTTCAGATACAGTGAGCATGAATGCTAAATGTGAGACACTCCGAGGGCATGAGCCATAAAGTAATCTCACAACTAACATCAGGGCAATTCCAAACTACTCTTTCAATGATACTTGAGCCTCAGTGCACCACCATATCACAGACAATGCTGAAAAGAGAGAAAGAAAGAACATAATAAGAATAGGCCACAAAAAGTGAATTTCACCAATCACAGTCTCGATTAGATTACCTTTCCCTTCCGGTGTCTCCGGGACGGAAACGAAGGAAATTGGAGAAATTCAATAACATATGACATCAAAATTCATCGGAACGATTTTCCCATTCGCCAGAAAGCCAAGTAACGATGAATCGACTCACCGCAGGACTTTGTTTCACAACAGCGATGAAATAGCAGTCTCCATTCGGTTCCAGTAAAATCTCAACATGCTTGGAACATAAAGCAACAGTAGAGCTGTTCTGCAATTTTCCACGCGGGAGGCGAACACGATCAAGACAGCATAGACAATTTGGCACTTTCCCACTACACATTTAATTCCCCGGGAAGCAAATCAAATTTTTTTGTGAACAGAAGTACAGCGGGAATGGAAACGGCATTTTAACAAGCTGTGTCGTTGCAACTGAACAGTAGAAATGGCAGTGGTGGGATTCGAACCCACGCCCCTGTCGAGACTGGAGCCTTAATCCAGCGCCTTAGACCGCTCGGCCACACTACCAGCTGCGCTGCCGCCCCATTTTCTTGCATTTCCAATTCAGCTCCTGCATGACAACAGATGGAAAGTCACGTGAAATGGGTTCCATGATTCCTCTCCGACTCGCACGGCTGCTTGGATGTGCCGGCTACAATATCAATTTCGCAACAAATAATGATAGCTCATCAATCCGGATAAAAATCAATGGTAAGCTGAGGCTATCTTCTCAGACTCTTTTCAGCTACAAATGTATCTGTGAGTGCGTGAGCAAACATGTTCGCTTATGATTTGGTCAAATAACCATGAACTGCTTGACATTACTGCAATTTCGATTCTTACTTTGCTAAATGATTTCACCCATTGCTCGAAACAGGACAACTTTCACGTTTACACGGAACATGAAACACACCGGACTACAGGGAAAATGCACAAAGCTGAGCAGGCCGTGTTCCACATCATACCGTGCAGCATAGTTTCAGTCACTGTGTCTGTTTTGCAGAATAAGAGTCCCAAAGAATGTTCTCCAGCCTAAAAGCGGAGGTAGCATTACAATCCGAGAACGACAGATCACAGTGTGAGGATGCTCTGACCTCGGGGCCAGTTCGAGATGCCACTTTCCTTGCCTTTTACCTAAACCGTGCAATTGGCTGCAGGGATGTTCACACCTGGACATGAGCCACATCGATACAACTGAGTTGGAAACCTGCGTGGGAATCGACGAGAAGCGACTCAATAAATCTTGCTAAATTCCATGGTGCTTATTAGAAATACAGTTTCTGTTCACCTCAATTTAAAAGGCAGTTTTTGAACATAGTAACTGAAATCAAAAGCTAATTATCTCACCCCACCCCCCACTCCGGGAGAGGTGCTAACTGCACTTGATTGCTTTTTGTTCTCGATGTGAAGAGCTCTCACGCCTGAGTCACCTTCACGCCTCTTGTTGCTGAGTGACTCAAAAGAAGGAGTTTCACCAGAGCTGCAACTGCCTCACTTTCCCAGTCGCTCTCCCCGTTGACATTTTCCTGCTCATCAGTGATTTAAAGAAAAGCAAAAGGATGCGATGTTATTCTGCAGCCTCTTTGTCGATTCCTCCGTTTAAATTCCAACATGGCTTAGATCTCGGGGCGCACCTTAATACTAGCTTTGAAAGCACAGGTCCAGAGCTTCCTCTGAGAGTGCAATTTCTTTCATTGCTGTTGCTGATTGAATGAGCCGCTAACGTGCGAACTGCTCCAAAACATGATTCAGGACCTCTGGTGCCAATTCTCGCACTTTGAATAACGACAGACAGCTTCCAAATGAGGCCTTTCAGATACGACTTTGGGGTACATTTGGCAGACAGAATAGTTCAGGAATCCGTGGTGCACTGTGACACCAGCGCATCACCTTCTTCCCTGTCTTTGAACCGGGCCGCCTCAGCAAGGAATGCAAATGCAGTATTGCTCTTCGTGGAAGGATCGGTAACTACACTCTCCAACTGAATGGCACATGATCAGAAGCAGTTTGTAGAATATCTTTACAATGCTCTGCACAGTAATCAAATGGAAATGCATTGCATTTCACTACGAGAGCAGATTTGTTCAAGCAAATTCGAAGGCAGGTTTGCAGATGGGAAAGCAAGCAGGAAAGCTCCGTTCTTGTCCATGTAAAAGGCTGCAGATGAAGAACAAAACAGTTTCGACCGCGGGAACCTATCTTGCGGAAGGTGAACGTGCTGATCACTATGCTACAGAAACAAGCCCACAGCCGCCCCGCTGCAGCTCAGTGGTATCCGACACTGAAAGTTGAAGACATTCTACCTTTCACCTTTCTGTTTCCAAATGCTCGTTGTTTCATGGGAGTTGTTTAATTTTGGCTGTGTGGTATGCATGGACGAGATACACCGAAGTATCTGTTTTCACCCGGTGTAGCCCAATAACGTTGTGTTGCTTACACCAGCTTTAAAAGGATAGCTTTTTAGCCGAGATGGCCGTCGCAGTCTGTGGCACAATCTTTAGTCTGTTCGACTGCTCACTGGAAAGGTAGTATTGTGAAACACTGCAGAAACGAAGGACTTCCTTACTTTTGCTCCGACTGACCATACTCTGTGAAATTTTCCCAGATTCTCAGTTGAGGAGTTTTTGCAGCTGGAAATTATCTCAGAAAGCCTGTTAATTCGTAATGTATTGAACGAATCGCAAAACAGAAAACATTTGACACGCAACACAAACAAAACTGGCAAACCAAATGCATTTTCAGATACAGTGAGCATGAATGCTAAATGTGAGACACTCCGAGGGCATGAGCCATAAAGTAATCTCACAACTAACATCAGGGCAATTCCAAACTACTCTTTCAATGATACTTGAGCCTCAGTGCACCACCATATCACAGACAATGCTGAAAAGAGAGAAAGAAAGAACATAATAAGAATAGGCCACAAAAAGTGAATTTCACCAATCACAGTCTCGATTAGATTACCTTTCCCTTCCGGTGTCTCCGGGACGGAAACGAAGGAAATTGGAGAAATTCAATAACATATGACATCAAAATTCATCGGAACGATTTTCCCATTCGCCAGAAAGCCAAGTAACGATGAATCGACTCACCGCAGGACTTTGTTTCACAACAGCGATGAAATAGCAGTCTCCATTCGGTTCCAGTAAAATCTCAACATGCTTGGAACATAAAGCAACAGTAGAGCTGTTCTGCAATTTTCCACGCGGGAGGCGAACACGATCAAGACAGCATAGACAATTTGGCACTTTCCCACTACACATTTAATTCCCCGGGAAGCAAATCAAATCATTTTGTGAACAGGAGTACAGCGGGAATGGAAACGGCATTTTAACAAGCTGTGTCGTTGCAACTGAACAGTAGAAATGGCAGTGGTGGGATTCGAACCCACGCCCCTGTCGAGACTGGAGCCTTAATCCAGCGCCTTAGACCGCACGGCCACACTACCAGCTGCGCTGCAGCCCCATTTTCTTGCATTTCCAATTCAGCTCCTGCATGACAACAGATGGAAAGTCACGTGAAATGGGTTCCATGATTCCTCTCCGACTCGCACGGCTGCTTGGATGTGCCGGCTACAATATCAATTTCGCAACAAATAATGATAGCTCATCAATCCGGATAAAAATCAATGGTAAGCTGAGGCTATCTTCTCAGACTCTTTTCAGCTACAAATGTATCTGTGAGTGCGTGAGCAAACATGTTCGCTTATGATTTGGTCAAATAACCATGAACTGCTTGACATTACTGCAATTTCGATTCTTACTTTGCTAAATGATTTCACCCATTGCTCGAAACAGGACAACTTTCACGTTTACACGGAACATGAAACACACCGGACTACAGGGAAAATGCACAAAGCTGAGCAGGCCGTGTTCCACATCATACCGTGCAGCATAGTTTCAGTCACTGTGTCTGTTTTGCAGAATAAGAGTCCCAAAGAATGTTCTCCAGCCTAAAAGCGGAGGTAGCATTACAATCCGAGAACGACAGATCACAGTGTGAGGATGCTCTGACCTCGGGGCCAGTTCGAGATGCCACTTTCCTTGCCTTTTACCTAAACCGTGCAATTGGCTGCAGGGATGTTCACACCTGGACATGAGCCACATCGATACAACTGAGTTGGAAACCTGCGTGGGAATCGACGAGAAGCGACTCAATAAATCTTGCTAAATTCCATGGTGCTTATTAGAAATACAGTTTCTGTTCACCTCAATTTAAAAGGCAGTTTTTGAACATAGTAACTGAAATCAAAAGCTAATTATCTCACCCCACCCCCCACTCCGGGAGAGGTGCTAACTGCACTTGATTGCTTTTTGTTCTCGATGTGAAGAGCTCTCACGCCTGAGTCACCTTCACGCCTCTTGTTGCTGAGTGACTCCAAAAGAAGGAGTTTCACCAGAGCTGCAACTGCCTCACTTTCCCAGTCGCTCTCCCCGTTGACATTTTCCTGCTCATCAGTGATTTAAAGAAAAGCAAAAGGATGCGATGTTATTCTGCAGCCTCTTTGTCGATTCCTCCGTTTAAATTCCAACATGGCTTAGATCTCGGGGCGCACCTTAATACTAGCTTTGAAAGCACAGGTCCAGAGCTTCCTCTGAGAGTGCAATTTCTTTCATTGCTGTTGCTGATTGAATGAGCCGCTAACGTGCGAACTGCTCCAAAACATGATTCAGGACCTCTGGTGCCAATTCTCGCACTTTGAATAACGACAGACAGCTTCCAAATGAGGCCTTTCAGATACGACTTTGGGGTACATTTGGCAGACAGAATAGTTCAGGAATCCGTGGTGCACTGTGACACCAGCGCATCACCTTCTTCCCTGTCTTTGAACCGGGCCGCCTCAGCAAGGAATGCAAATGCAGTATTGCTCTTCGTGAAGGATCGGTAACTACACTCTCCAACTGAATGGCACATGATCAGAAGCAGTTTGTAGAATATCTTTACAATGCTCTGCACAGTAATCAAATGGAAATGCATTGCATTTCACTACGAGAGCAGATTTGTTCAAGCAAATTCGAAGGCAGGTTTGCAGATGGAAAGCAAGCAGGAAAGCTCCGTTCTTGTCCATGTAAAAGGCTGCAGATGAAGAACAAAACAGTTTCGACCGCGGGAACCTATCTTGCGGAAGGTGAACGTGCTGATCACTATGCTACAGAAACAAGCCCACAGCCGCCCCGCTGCAGCTCAGTGGTATCCGACACTGAAAGTTGAAGACATTCTACCTTTCACCTTTCTGTTTCCAAATGCTCGTTGTTTCATGGGAGTTGTTTAATTTTGGCTGTGTGGTATGCATGGACGAGATACACCGAAGTATCTGTTTTCACCCGGTGTAGCCCAATAACGTTGTGTTGCTTACACCAGCTTTAAAAGGATAGCTTTTTAGCCGAGATGGCCGTCGCAGTCTGTGGCACAATCTTTAGTCTGTTCGACTGCTCACTGGAAAGGTAGTATTGTGAAACACTGCAGAAACGAAGGACTTCCTTACTTTTGCTCCGACTGACCATACTCTGTGAAATTTTCCCAGATTCTCAGTTGAGGAGTTTTTGCAGCTGGAAATTATCTCAGAAAGCCTGTTAATTCGTAATGTATTGAACGAATCGCAAAACAGAAAACATTTGACACGCAACACAAACAAAACTGGCAAACCAAATGCATTTTCAGATACAGTGAGCATGAATGCTAAATGTGAGACACTCCGAGGGCATGAGCCATGAAGTAATCTCACAACTAACATCAGGGCAATTCCAACCTACTCTTTCAATGATACTTGAGCCTCAGTGCACCACCATATCACAGACAATGCTGAAAAGAGAGAAAGAAAGAACATAATATGAATAGGCCACAAAAAGTGAATTTTCACCAATCACAGTCTCGATTAGATTACCTTTCCCTTCCGGTGTCTCCGGGACGGAAACGAAGGAAATTGGAGAAATTCAATAACATATGACATCAAAATTCATCGGAACGATTTTCCCATTCGCCAGAAAGCCAAGTAACGATGAATCGACTCACCGCAGGACTTTGTTTCACAACAGCGATGAAATAGCAGTCTCCATTCGGTTCCAGTAAAATCTCAACATGCTTGGAACATAAAGCAACAGTAGAGCGGTTCTGCAATTTTCCACGCGGGAGGCGAACACGATCAAGACAGCATAGACAATTTGGCACTTTCCCACTACACATTTAATTCCCCGGGAAGCAAATCAAATTTTTTTGTGAACAGAAGTACAGCGGGAATGGAAACGGCATTTTAACAAGCTGTGCCGTTGCAACTGAACAGTAGAAATGGCAGTGGTGGGATTCGAACCCACGCCCCTGTCGAGACTGGAGCCTTAATCCAGCGCCTTAGACCGCTCGGCCACACTACCAGCTGCGCTGCCGCCCCATTTTCTTGCATTTCCAATTGAGCTCCTGCATGACAACAGATGGAAAGTCACGTGAAATGGGTTCCATGATTCCTCTCCGACTCGCACGGCTGCTTGGATGTGCCGGCTACAATATCAATTTCGCAACAAATAATGATAGCTCATCAATCCGGATAAAAATCAATGGTAAGCTGAGGCTATCTTCTCAGACTCTTTTCAGCTACAAATGTATCTGTGAGTGCGTGAGCAAACATGTTCGCTTATGATTTGGTCAAATAACCATGAACTGCTTGACATTACTGCAATTTCGATTCTTACTTTGCTAAATGATTTCACCCATTGCTCGAAACAGGACAACTTTCACGTTTACACGGAACATGAAACACACCGGACTACAGGGAAAATGCACACAGCTGAGCAGGCCGTGTTCCACATCATACCGTGCAGCATAGTTTCAGTCACTGTGTCTGTTTTGCAGAATAAGAGTCCCAAAGAATGTTCTCCAGCCTAAAAGCGGAGGTAGCATTACAATCCGAGAACGACAGATCACAGTGTGAGGATGCTCTGACCTCGGGGCCAGTTCGAGATGCCACTTTCCTTGCCTTTTACCTAAACGTGCAATTGGCTGCAGGGATGTTCACACCTGGACATGAGCCACATCGATACAACTGAGTTGGAAACCTGCGTGGGAATCGACGAGAAGCGACTCAATAAATCTTGCTAAATTCCATGGTGCTTATTAGAAATGCAGTTTCTGTTCACCTCAATTTAAAAGGCAGTTTTTTGAACATAGTAACTGAAATCAAAAGCTAATTATCTCACCCCACCCCCCACTCCGGGAGAGGTGCTAACTGCACTTGATGCTTTTTGTTCTCGATGTGAAGAGCTCTCACGCCTGAGTCACCTTCACGCCTCTTGTTGCTGAGTGACTCAAAAGAAGGAGTTTCACCAGAGCTGCAACTGCCTCACTTTCCCAGTCGCTCTCCCCGTTGACATTTTCCTGCTCATCAGTGATTTAAAGAAAAGCAAAAGGATGCGATGTTATTCTGCAGCCTCTTTGTCGATTCCTCCGTTTAAATTCCAACATGGCTTAGATCTCGGGGCGCACCTTAATACTAGCTTTGAAAGCACAGGTCCAGAGCTTCCTCTGAGAGTGCAATTTCTTTCATTGCTGTTGCTGATTGAATGAGCCGCTAACGTGCGAACTGCTCCAAAACATGATTCAGGACCTCTGGTGCCAATTCTCGCACTTTGAATAACGACAGACAGCTTCCAAATGAGGCCTTTCAGATACGACTTTGGGGTACATTTGGCAGACAGAATAGTTCAGGAATCCGTGGTGCACTGTGACACCAGCGCATCACCTTCTTCCTGTCTTTGAACCGGGCCGCCTCAGCAAGGAATGCAAATGCAGTATTGCTCTTCGTGGAAGGATCGGTAACTACACTCTCCAACTGAATGGCACATGATCAGAAGCAGTTTGTAGAATATCTTTACAATGCTCTGCACAGTAATCAAATGGAAATGCATTGCATTTCACTACGAGAGCAGATTTGTTCAAGCAAATTCGAAGGCAGGTTTGCAGATGGGAAAGCAAGCAGGAAAGCTCCGTTCTTGTCCATGTAAAAGGCTGCAGATGAAGAACAAACAGTTTCGACCGCGGGAACCTATCTTGCGGAAGGTGAACGTGCTGATCACTATGCTACAGAAACAAGCCCACAGCCGCCCCGCTGCAGCTCAGTGGTATCCGACACTGAAAGTTGAAGACATTCTACCTTTCACCTTTCTGTTTCCAAATGCTCGTTGTTTCATGGGAGTTGTTTAATTTTGGCTGTGTGGTATGCATGGACGAGATACACCGAAGTATCTGTTTTCACCCGGTGTAGCCCATAACGTTGTGTTGCTTACACCAGCTTTAAAAGGATAGCTTTTTAGCCGAGATGGCCGTCGCAGTCTGTGGCACAATCTTTAGTCTGTTCGACCTGCTCATGGAAAGGTAGTATGTGAAACATGCAGAAACGAAGGACTTCCTTATTTTGCTCCGACTGACCCTACTCTGTGAAATTTTCCCAGATTCCGTTGAGGAGTTTTTGCAGCTGGAAATTATCTCAGAAAGCTGTTCATTCGTAATGTAATGGAACGAATCGCAAAACAGAAACATTAGACCACGCAACACAAACAAACCTGGAAACCTAATGCATTTTCAGATACCGTGAGCATGAATGCTAAAAGTGAAGACACTCCGAGGGATGAGCCATAAAGTAATCTCACAACTAACATCAGGGCAATTCAAACTCCTCTTTCAATGATACTTGAGCTCAGTGCACCACCATATC